>NW_025813480.1:0-193624 GCF_021976095.1 Xenia sp. Carnegie-2017
TGTAAGCAAAAGAATTTTTTTACCAAACATTTGCTGCCCAAACATTTCCATGTTTTTCAACGCTAAACACAAACAATAATTTATAACCTGATAAATTAATTTTAAAAGGTATTGTTATATGTAGGCAACTAAGATCTTTTAATTCAAAAATAATGCAAATGTTGTGGATCATAATCATGTGAAAATTTTAAACTTTGTAAACATAGAAATTTGATCAGTATGTATAGAATGTGAAAACTGGCTATGATGCTAAAACTGAATTGTGAAAACCATCATGATCAACGTGTCTGTTACATGTATACGTTACACGTACATAAATGAACTTAAATAGAATATTGTTGAAAACATCCTTTTAAAACATATTATTTGATTATTGATAGCCAATGAAAGCCAATAATTATGTTTACGAATACATAGTTTCATGTAGCGTTTATGTGGAAGCTAGATGCCCTGATGTTGGATCTAAAATATTCGTTTCCTTTAACTTTTATTGTGACAAATAACTGTTTCAAGAGATATTTATGATGTGTTATGAAAAAGTAAATTATTAGGCTTACGGAAAAACTTGCAATAAAACCCACGTTGTTATTTTTCCACTCAAAAGATTAGAAACCACAAAGTAAGGTAGTTCAACTCACTGGTTCAACTCCCTCTTTGCAAACACACGGTATTAGCATAACCATGCATGTAATATTTGCAAGACCGAATCACATACAATAAATGGTTACGTAAATGCAAATTCTAAATAAATTATGGCTCGCTGAAAAGTTTGAGGGGGAGTGTTCTACGTCATGGGACCAACTTTATTGTGTCTTTATTGGATCAAATATCCCAAAATTTCAGTCAGACCGACATTTTTCGTCTTTTATCCGTTTGTGGACCTACTTTTTATTCATATTTTACAAAAGCTGGGTAGTGTAACATGTGATGTACACGTTTCTTTTCTTTATCATGTGTTTAGATGCAGATGATAATTTTGATGAACTCTTTTGGATAAACACAAGCTTTTCAGAAGGTAACCTTGAAAACATTAGGTTCTTTAATTCTCCGAACTCTTTTCACCTCGACAGATGCTTTCATTATTGATTTTTCAATCTCAATGTTTCCGCATTGAAAGGGATCTGTACTGCATATTTACATAAGATCGTTACACTAGAATATTTTCATAAGTTCGTTAAAAGTATGCAAAGCCGATGTGGGCAGGAAAAAATTAAAACGCATGCCAAAAAATGTTCTTTAAGAAAATGCTCTTTATGACTTTCAGATATTGGTTTGAGTCGTTTAAAAAATAACAAGCGTTGTTTTCAAAATGTCAGCGTTTTGACAGATTGCTATTTTTAACTACTTCCGTTATAATGGTGCAAAAAAATATTTTAAAATGCTTACTCATTCTTATACTGTTTAATATTTGAATATTATTTTATTATTTATTTTATAATGCAGAAGAGGGAAAACAACGTTTGGAAGGTTGGTATAACGAATTATTTTTAGTTTCGTAAAACATTATGATTAATTTTTTTTACTGCTCTCAATTGCTCGAGTTGGAAAATGTTGTGTAAATTTTTTCAATTCTCAGAATTTTTTAATGAGTATTAATTAGGAATGAAAAATTCTTTTCATTGTATGCATAAAAATATCCGTGTCTGAACGTAAAGTGCAGAATGTCGTAAGCAACCATCTTAACTATTTCTTATTTTTCCTAGTTAAAACAAAGTCAGTTATTAAAGGGATCATTGCTTTGTAAACATTTGTGGAGAGCATTGAGTAAATTCAATTTATTATAAGAGGATTTTTGGTCATAGCATTCAGATACTAAATTTCATGTTTTATGTTAATGTGAAAAGGATGTGTGTTTTATCCATTGCAGAATTGCTTAATCTAGTATAGCAGATCTAGCGTTTGTCAAAATGAATTATGAATGCTCAATTTTAAATTCAAAATATTTTCAAACCAAAACTTTTGAATTTGAATTTCAAAAAATTTAAACTTTATCAATGGACTTGCCTCTATGTATGTGGAAATGGAAAGATATCCAAGCCAGAGCTGCAGCAAATTTATTTTGACGTACCCTAGATTCGCCACTGGCTTTATTGAGTTCAAGGTTGGTATGGTCATGCAATGAACTAATCGTGGAACGTCGATTATTGTCCGTGAATTGTATGATGACCAACACATTTCTACCGGAGTAAATGTTATTTCCATATCAAAGTAAAAACACACGTGTTTTCTCATCCAGAAAAAAACACACAGCAATTTCATATGTTATGTGATATTGCCAAAACAAATAAAACTATGAATTGATGAATTTATCAGTCCTTTTTTAATTTTTCCTGATTTGTACTTCTCCTTTAAGTTCAAGAATTGTTGCGTCAACCATGGAAATGTTTCGATAAATCAATAATGCATCAGGAAAAGTTTAAAAAGATGGAGGAATATGGACGCGAACATCCAGAAAAAGTTACACTGCTCAGTGAATTGCGTGTAATCTTCAAGGAGGAGTTTTTGCTTGGCAAGGGAAGTGATGGAACCCGTGTTTACCATGCCCTGGGAAACAATGGTTATGGAAAAGCAGTAAAGCGAATACACAAAGATAGCGGCAAAGACTATGCAAATCGAGAAAAAGAAATTTTGAATGAGTTGAATGCAAAGCGTTCAAATTATGTTGTGAATTTTTGGGATTTAATAGAGAACCTTGACGAAGATTATTTGTACATGATATTAGATTTGTGTGAAGAATCGTTAGAGAGTTATGTGAAATCTTATTCTTTGCAAGATCTTCAAAAAGTCGTTCCTAAAGTTCTTATTCAGATCTTAAATGGTCTAGTTCACCTTCACAGCGGTGAGCGTCCTATTCTTCATCGGGATTTAAGACCTCCGAACGTTCTTCGTGATGTACAAGAAAATTTTTTAATCGCTGACTTTGGTATAAGTCATATGTTATCTGATGAAACTTCGACACATCGGAGCATAGAAAGAGGAGCTCAAGGTTGGATAGCTCCAGAGTCATATGACGCATCAGATGGATCAATTAATAAAGTTCGTTACAAAAAAGAGTCTGACATTATGGTAAGTTCTTGAAGTAGAACTAGAGGTCCAACAACAGCTCAATGTTTTATTTGCATTTAATTAGATATTGGTATTTGTTAGTGATAATGATTTTACCTCAATTTTTTTCTGTACCCCGATTGTATCGTCATATAGTGTCAACCTTTAATAAAAATAAATTAATTTTTGTTATTGTGTTACAGTTACAATTGTATGTTCTATATTTAGATTGCTTTTGATACATATATATGGCTACAATTCTCTTTGGAGAACATTTTTTAGATTTTTTTAAGCTGCACATTTATTGTTGAGTTCTGCAAATCGCAAATAAATTTAATCTTTAAGGTTTTAATATCCACCACTGACTGTTTATGACAATTTTTTATTGAAAATAGAATGCAGGAATGGTGGCCTATTATGTTGCAACAAAGGGAAAACATCCTTTTGGAGATAAACGGCTTAGATTGGACAACATTTTGAAAGGAAACCCAGTTGCCTTGGACGAAATCGAGGATGCCACGTTCAAAGACCTTTTATCGTGGATGCTACAGCTAGAGCCGGAATACAGGCCATCTGCCAATGAGGCGTTAAAACACCCTTATCTACAATCAGACGAAGAGAAATTTAACATGCTGTGTGATATGGGGAACCAACTTGAAGTGAAACATTCACAAGGTCAAAATTCTCCCCCTTCAGACGATCATACGCAGTTGTATGGTTCCACAGAATGGATGAAGCGTATCGATGATGAAGTCGTCAAAGATTTGTTCAACTTTGAAGCAAACGACAGTATAAGAACTCTAAACTACGAGTCTACATGGGCAGGATGTCTAAGATTTATACGAAGCGTTGACCAACATTGGCAAAATAAGCCTCGTCCGCATCTATCACAATATGTGAAGCAAGGCAATTATAAAGAGTATTTCCTGCAACGTTTTCCTGAACTTCCTCTTCTGGTGCACAAAGTCATTAGGTCCACTCACAGGAAAACTAAAACTGATCACAAGAATAATTAAGAACATCGTGCGATTGTTCAGGATTTGTTTACACTATCTTCTGACTTTTCATTTAAACATTTTCTCACTCGATGCTGAAGTCTTATAATTATTTATGTATTATATACAGTAAAAAATTGTAATCTCCGCAAATGGATATGATTACTTAAAATATTTATAATGGGACTTAAAATATTACTAATTCGAATGTTAAAGATAGGTATCAAAATAGCAAATACCATGGTGAATGGTGATAATAACTATGTAATAGTTCTTAAAAGAACTGTTTTAACCAAAATACTAACCAAACAATTCAAAGGAACCGTTATTTACACTTAGAAAGAGACACTATGCATTTCGGCAGAATACTCATCAGGTGTCAACGTCTGCTAAATGAGAACCTCCAAAGCATGCTATATTTATAACGTTAGAAAAGGTCAATGTCATCCCTATTTTTAGAGATGGCACTTAAAACAGAGACAGATTAAACACGTAATCCTTTTGTCGGCAAAGGACAGGATTAGTCAATTTAATTAATACCGACTCCATGACGCGTAGCTGGAATAACGAGCGACATTTTTTAAATAATTCTAAAGTTTTCATCAGAATAAGCATTGGCACAGCGAGTGTTGCTCAAAAGATGTTTTCCAATCGCTGAATCACATAGAATCGGATTTTCACTTTTACACCCACGTTTTGGTAGTTTTCGTAAAGGAACAGTTTTATTCCTGACAGAAGCTGGTACATGCTGTTTTATTCTCTCACTCAACCTTTGAGAAGTCCTACCTACATAGCGAGCATCACACTCACATTTAAACTCGTAGACTACATTGCTTGATATTTGAGCAGGAGAGACTCTTTGGGAGTGGGTGGAAGAATAGTTCTTTTTGAGAATATAAAGACCACATTGCATGCAAAAAACAAACTCTCGGTGAGATTTTTAGTTTCCCTCTCGATGTCATTAGAGGCCTTGCCCATCCAGGGAAGTTTAAGGAAAACTGGGCACTTGGCCGGCCCGAAAAGTTCATTCCGTTCATTGTTAGTGGATAAGAAAAGTTTGTCTAGCAATTTCTCCGGATATCCATTTAACACAAAAATATTCTTCAGTGAGATAAGATCACTATCAATAAACTCTTTTGAGGACAATCTATACGTTCGCTTTATCAAACACTTCACTAAAGAAATCTTTTCTCTATGCGAAGAAAAAGAGCCAAAGCGTGTGTACAAACCAGTGAAAGTTGCTTTGCGATGAATGCTTGTTAAGAACTGACCATTGCGTTTGTGTACAAGTACGTCTAAAAAGGCTAATTGATTGCTTGACTCTAGTTCAGAGGTGTAATTTAGTGCAGGGTGAAGAGAGCAAAGTTTATTAAGAAAAAGTTCACGATTTTTATCGTTATGAAACAAAGAAAAAGCGTCATCCACATAACGCTTATACTACAGCACATCCGGACAATCTGAAGATGCAAGCATTATGCATTCATGATAGCCAACAAAAATATTCGCAAGAACCGGTCCAAGTGGAGAACCCATAGCCACCCCGTCAATATGTTTATACATGTTGTCATCAAAACTAAACTCTACACCCTTTGTAGCAGCCATCATTAGTTCTCTAAAGGCATTCTCAGACATGTCCGGCAAAGTCATGTCTGAGTGAAAAAGATTTTGGGCACAAATTTCAATGGTTTCTTCTAGGGGCACATTAGTGAAGAGACTAGTTACATCGAAAGAACACACCGTTAGATTAGAATGCATTGAAAAATTTTGTTGTTTAAGCTCATCAGTGAAAGTAAAAGAGTCCCTTAAAGCGTATGTTGAAAACCTCTCCAAAACGGGCGAAAGTACCACTGACAGTTGTTTGGCTAGCTCATGTTGAGCTGAGTTAATCATGGCTAGAATTGGTCGAAGTGGAGCGCCTTCCTTGTGAATTTTTGGCAAACCATACATACGTCTCTCTGCCCCCGTTGGGCGGACTAAATTATAAAAAGTTTCATTAATTTGGTTTGATTTTTTCAAGTTTAGAAGAAGTGTTTGCAATCTCCTTTCTAATGTACTAGTTTTATCGCACTCTGGCAATTTTCCAAGCGCGCAAAACTTGTTGTTGTCTTTCAAAATATTTAGCATTTTGCTGTTGTAATCTTCTCTGTCAAGAATTACTACACCAGAGCCTTTATCTGGTTTACATATAACAATGTTCTTATTCTTATTTAAATTAGACAGTGCGATCATGTGCTCTTTTGTAAGAGAAAATTCTTTCGAATCAACCTTGCATTCAGAATAAACGTGTGCAAGACTTGATAGTTTACTCTTAAAGCCCGGCACTGCTTCGCTATCGTTTGGCTGAAACTTTCCCAACTGCGACCAAAACATTTTAAACTCAAAAAATATATCTTCTTTATTTAACTTACGGGGGAGAATTCCAAATTTAGGACCTCTAGATAGTACATCTAATTCGACTGCAGAGAGTTTATACGACGAAAGATTTCTTACATGTGATGCAGCAACATCGATGTGACCGTATCTTTTGCGTGATAGCCGCTTCAATTTCTCTTCGTTATCTGCCCGTTCAACAGTCCATTTTTTGAATCTAATATCTCCTAAATACGCACAATACCGTATGTAATCATACTTTGATAGAAAACCCTTAACAACCACCATTTGTTTCACAAGACAACTCTTTAAATAATACATTTGCATTTCTCCTTATTAATATCATCCATCAGAAAAGCCCTTTCCATATATAAACTATGCCTTGCCCTACTCCTTGCTATCCTAGTAGCCACATCATTAGGAACGACCCCTACATTTAAACAACCGACTAGAAAAGAAACTCTGTCTTCAACCGAGCGAACCTTACCCCTAAGCCTCACCAATTTATTCAGGTCACGAACCTGATCACCACTATAGCGCTTTCTTAAATAATGAAACAGAGACTTTGTCGTGGTGACAAACTTAAAGATAGGTATCAAAATAGCAAAATTTTTGTTGCGAATATTTTTGTTGGCTATCATAAATGCAAAATGCTTGCATCTTCAGATTGTCCGGATGTGTTGTGGTATAAGCGTTATGTGGATGACACCTTTTCTTTGTTTCATAACGATAAAAATCGTGAACTTTTTCTTAATAAACTTTGCTCTCTTCACCCTGCACTAAATTACACCTCTGAACTAGAGTCAAGCAATCAATTAGCCTTTTTAGATGTTCTTGTACACAAACGCAATGGTCAGTTCTTAACAAGCATTCATCGCAAAGCAACTTTCACTGGTTTGTACACACGCTTTGACTCTTTTTCTTCGCATAGAGAAAAGATTTCTTTAGTGAAGTGTTTGATAAAGCGAACGTATAGATTGTCCTCAAAAGAGTTTATTGATAGTGATCTTATCTCACTGAAGAATATTTTTGTGTTAAATGGATATCCGGAGAAATTGCTAGACAAACTTTTCTTATCCACTAACAATGAACGGAATGAACTTTTCGGGCCGGCCAAGTGCCCAGTTTTCCTTAAACTTCCCTGGATGGGCAAGGCCTCTAATGACATCGAGAAGGAAACTAAAAATCTCACCGAGAGTTTGTTTTTTGCATGCAATGTGGTCTTTATATTCTCAAAAAGAACTATTCTTCCACCCACTCCCAAAGAGTCTCTCCCTGCTCAAATATCAAGCAATGTAGTCTACGAGTTTAAATGTGAGTGTGATGCTCGCTATGTAGGTAGGACTTCTCAAAGGTTGAGTGAGAGAATAAAACAGCATGTACCAGCTTCTGTCAGGAATAAAACTGTTCCTTTACGAAAACTACCAAAACGTGGGTGTAAAAGTGAAAATCCGATTCTATGTGATTCAGCGATTGGAAAACATCTTTTGAGCAACACTCGCTGTGCCAATGCTTATTCTGATGAAAACTTTAGAATTATTTAAAAAATGTCGCTCGTTATTCCAGCTACGCGTCATGGAGTCGGTATTAATTAAATTGACTAATCCTGTCCTTTGCCGACAAAAGGATTACGTGTTTAATCTGTCTCTGTTTTAAGTGTCATCTCTAAAAATAGGGATGACATTGACCTTTTCTAACGTTATAAATATAGCATGCTTTGGAGGTTCTCATTTAGCAGACGTTGACACCTGATGAGTATTCTGCCGAAATGCATAGTGTCTCTTTCTAAGTGTAAATAACGGTTCCTTTGAATTGTTTGGTTAGTATTTTGGTTAAAACAGTTCTTTTAAGAACTATTACATAGTTATTATCACCATTCACCATGGTATTTGCTATTTTGATACCTATCTTTAAGTTTGTCACCACGACAAAGTCTCTGTTTCATTAATTCGAATGTATAGTCATGTAGTGGCAACGTATCCCTCGCAATACATGGCATTCATCTTCTTAAATGAAATAAAATTGTATGTTCGTCATTCGTATTTTGTTAAATATAAGCATGGCTGCGACTCAAAATTATTTAGATTTTTGAGCGTTGGAGATTTACCTCATCGCAGAATACAACGAGGAGTTAACAATTGGATAACTCCAGTCATATGATCTATCCAACATCCAATCATCAATGTATCTTGCTACAAGAAACAGTCTGATGTTATTATAAGTGTTTGTTGTGGACATTTAAACGTAGTTGAATTCTGCAAATAACAAATAAAGTCAATTTTTCACGTTTCAGTATCCACCGCCAGTAATCTTGTAACTGTTATGATGTTTTTTTATTGATTTTATAATGCAGGAATTGTAGCTTTTTACGTTGAAACAAATGGAAAACATCGTTTTGGACCTAAACGGTTTTTATTTTTTCCTAAATGTTTTTAGTATGAAAGCTAGTTGATATTGGCAAATAGTTGAAGTCAATTATTTAAGTAACACTTTATGCAATGAAATTTGTCAAATTTATTCAATGAAATACAGATGATGTTTCACTTCACTTTAAAAATTTGAGAAATTTTTGACAAATCTTCCTTTTCCCTTTTGCTTTTGATTATTGAATATATCCAAGCTGTTTGTACACCTGCCACATTTCAACATCATGTCAAAATGCTTTATTGATAATTCTCCGCTTTCTTTGTAAACGAAAAACACCCATAGATTTGCCATATTCCATTCTACAATCGGAATATTTTTTGTTTGCAAGCCTGTTATGGTCATTCTCAGTCCTACTCGTGTTACAGTTTATTACCGTTCGCATCAAATTATCTCGAGAGCTATTTAAGATATCGCTAAAATATACGTATAGACCGCAGTCCTGTGTTTTTCTACTGTAGAAGTCTAGCCGGGCATTTCTACGAATTTGACTGACATTTCTTACTACTTGGAGTGGACTTGGGTGAAATCAAAGATGCCACACTAAAACCAGAAGACAAGCCATCTGCAGACGAAGAATGGTATGTATAAAGTTGGAAAACAACAATCGATTAAAACAAATGTCTGTGTTAGATAAAATGCAAAATGAATGAAAGCTTGAGCGCTTTCCGGCACCCGTGTCTTTATTACCAGATATTCAACAAGTTGAATAATTTCGGTGAGGAATGAATGTTTCCTCCGAGTGTGCGCGCATGAAAAGCTATCGCATCAGCAAATGTAACCTTTACGCATGCTCTGTCTACTGTAAAATTTGCTAATCAAAGCAAAGTGGCTGCTGCTTATGGTATGTTTGATTCGTCGTCAGGTGTAGAAGACAAAGAAATGTTGCTTTTGCCATTTTTATTGCGGCTACGGCGAAGGCGTTTGAAAGCAGCTAAATCAACTACATGAACAAAGCGTGGGATTTCTGGACGGCCTACACAGGGAGCTACAAATATTGTTCTTGAGCTGGATGCTGAAGATGCTGAGCAGTTTCAGAAGTATCGTAGATTGGACAAAACCGCTTTTGATAAATGAATTTGGTCTTCTAACATTATTTCAGCTATCACGTTTTGTGCCGCCATCTTCGTCCAAAGTATAAAATGAATTACTTTGCGCATGCGTAGAGTTACATTTGCTGAGGTGATAGCTTTTCATGCGCGCACACTTAAAGGAAACATTCATTCGTGACCAACATTATTCAACATGATGAATATCATGACAAATATGACACGCGTGCCGGAAAGCGCTCAAAAATGCCGCCGAACACTGGAGGAACTTGCTTACGCCATTTTTCACGAGTGAAGCTTAGCCCAGCTACAGTATAGTAAATATACAGTATAGTAACTCTATTGAAATTTTTTGTGTCACGCATATCTTATTTCCCATGTAATTACCATAGTGGCAGCAAGTCAATTGCAATTTCTGACCAATAGGAATGATGAAATGGCTTACGGCAGCCAGAAAACTAATTAAATATACAGCAGCCAGTTGCACAGCCATGAAGCATTTTCAACCCTGTGCTGAATTGAGCTCCGTTAAGTGAGTTTAAAATTCAGCTCAGTCTTAATACAAATCATTCGCTATATCAAACGCGCGATTATAAGCCAAATTTACTACCCTGTGCTGAGTTCAAGCCCGATGCTGAAATTTCAACCCTGCTTTAGCTAATTGGGTTAAAATTTTGGCTCCAATTAGGGGCTGATTACAAAAGCCCGGGTAGCCGTGATTCAGCCAAGCGTTAAATGATTTTTGAAAATGGAAACGATTCAATACTTTTCATCAGATAAATCTTCTCGAGTCATTTCACAATATTCTGATTTAATAACTATACCTGTAACATTTGAAATTAAAACAACCAATTTGGCCTAATTTTAGAATTACAACAGGAATGAATTGCGGCATTTAAAAAACAGTTCTAATTTATAACCTTGAAGTTTTGGCCCCTATCAATCCCTCGAAAGAGCAGATCGTGGTATGGGGCAAAAGTCATTTAAAGAAACGATATTATATGCGTGTGACATACGTAATGATAAATGAGCAGAGCAAGTAAGCACCAGAGTACTAGGGGCAGTTAGTGACCTTTATGCTGCCGATGCCAGATACCACTGGGACTGCCGACCAAATTTCATGGCACCACGACAAATATCCAAAGCAAATGCAAAGGAAAGTCAGAATAAAGAAGACGAAGATGAGGCTTTCCAAACTGTTATCAATAAGATAACACCCGATTACTCCCAAGTTTGGAACTCTGTTGAAATTTACAATATATACATTTCTAATAGTGGAGTCCAACTTTCTCGACGTAAACTTTTGGAGAATCTTAACAATGTCCTTTGTAACGATTCGTTAATCCTGCCATCTCCTGGAGTTGCAAACATTTTTCGGGAGAAAGCTTCACAATTTCTTAAAGTCGTCGAGGAAATTGGCAGCGCTGATATAAATGCCATTGCTGAGCGTATCGTTTCAGAGTGTAAGACTCTTAAACCTGACAATGAAACTTACTACAAGACGTCTGTGGATAAAAACATTGCTGCCGAAAGTACAAGCCCTACGTTGTTGCATCTGTTATCCTATATCTCCATTAAGTTGATTAATACTTAACCTGCAATACTTATTGGCAATATAGTAACTAGCAGTTTTTCTAACCGGCCAACTTCCCTTCAAATTTCACGCGATTTTCTTGCGAGAGAGAAATCCCTCATATCGAAGTTGTATGATTTTGGAGTCACTTGCTCATATGATGAAATTTTGAGGTTAAAAACCTCTGCTGCGGTGGCAGCATTAGACAATTGTAAAGTGATGAGGATTTTAAATACTTCCCCAAATTTTTTCCAGGTGGTGGCTGATAATTTTGATGCCAACATTTCATCCCAGAATTGCCAGCTATCTACACACGCTCCCTATAATGCTGCCGACATCGACGAAATCCACTGATCAAAGCATTAGTGCACAGAATATCCACCGTCTCAATAGACAAGAAATTAAAGATAGCATACCACGCGACATTCAATTTCAAAATTTTCATGGCCCCTTATTTCAAATTCGACAATGCCCGAATGTTCTGGATTTAACACAAATTTGGCGCGTGAACAAGGTCAGACATTGAATCCTGCAACTAAAGCTGTGTTTCGATCCCTGATTAACAATATTCCGTCAAACCCAAACACAATGATGACTGCTATGGTTGAAGTAAAGAAACTTGTTATGCAAACTGTCTAGGATTACACAGCTTTACTTGTGATCAACAACTATATCGAGTAATGGTAAACATCCGTTTGGCGTATCCGCATATGTTCGAGAAATTCATTCCGAGACATTGAGTAATGCATATCTTCATGGGTTTTGTTAGATGCGTTGGATCACTGATGTCTGATACGGGTTTTAAAGAGATCCTTCAAGCGGCTTTTGTTGGTGTTAACCGTAAGCTTTCTGGTAAACGATTTCCTCAGAATGTCCGAGCTCTGCGAATGCTTGCAAAGGAAATTTTACAAAATGTTATGAAAGATATCCAGTGCTCTGAGCACTTGACTTTGTTAATGGGAGAAAAGGCAGAAAAAAGAACGACAACCAAAATTTTGTTAGAAAATTTCTTTAAACCAGTGTTCATCATGATGATGTGTGTTCGGGCAAAGAGAGAGGGTGACTGGTCTTTACATCTTGGAGCAGTGGAGGCTATGATGCCCTACTTTTCGCGGCTGGGCATTTCAACCACGGAAGATATGGTTTATATTATTTGCGCTCACAGGAGCGTCTTCCGGCAGAACTTAGAGATAGATTTATGAAAGGGAAGCATGTAATAGGACATAAGCCTGGTTTATGGAATGAATTTGGTCGGATATATTTATCGAAACAACGTTTATGCGTTATGGTAATGGCCAGGTGGCTATATTGGTAAAACTTTGAACCTTTCAGCAATATCTCGTTGGGAATTTAGTCTTCATATTGCAGCGATCTGATTAAATGCGCATCTGAAATGAAAGATGAAGAATCATCATCAAACGATGTAGCTACCCATAACGAAGAAATGCCAGCACGTATATTTTCGGATGCAAAAGATCAAGAGAAATTGAGAGTAAGCTGCAATTGTGTATTGTTCCACTAAATCCAGAAAGCCATTGTGAGAGTTTATTTAATATCGTAACTGGCGAAATTGCTCCAGATTCGTCAAGATAGATGAAGCTGTGCGTCTTGGAGAGAATCAAAAATGTTCCATGAATGTTCCATTACGCTTCGTGTGTCTTTATCATATATGAGTCATTAGATATCATTATACTTTAAAAATCTGGATATGTCTGTTCTATGTCAAAAGTAATGACCTTATTTTTAAAATACGGTGAAAGATCAGGAAATAAATGTAAAAAGAAGTCATAAAAACAGGTATGACTGAAAGAGTACATTTAAGCAGTATTAAAATATGTTTTTGTTATCGGGTTAAATTACAGTAATTTAGAAAATGTTCATGGCTTTGTCAAAATCACCACAAAACCCGACAATCAATCGTTTGCAGCATTTTTTATTCGGTCAGTGGAAATGTTCAATAACAGCCAAATAATAAAATTTTAGATTCCTAACCTCTTTGTTTTATAAAATCTTTGTAACTCATTTTGTATATATACACATTTCTACAAGATAGCATGCCAGTATCAGTCTGTATTACTTTCATAATTTATTTAAACGTGCTAAAAAGCAGAGGTGAGACAGTTTGGATGGCTGAAATCTAGAAATAGAATGTGTCAGCCAATATATGAGCTCGTAAATTAGATTTTCACCAAGGGTGCTAAGTTGACACTCTTAAAATTATGAATTTTATATTTTGTAAAGATACAAAAAATGCAAAAACCTGCTTGGGGTCCTGAACAGCAACGTTCTGTCTTAAAGTGGCATTTGGCAACCAGACTATAATTAGAATTTAAATTGAGTTAATTTAAAGTGGTACTAAGACGAAAACTGAACGTTAAAAAATCATCGATTTTAGCATTCAATAGTTTAAACACATATCAATTATTGCTTTCGTAAAATTTAAGCAAAAATAATAGTATAACGAGGGAGTTATGAACATTTGAAATGTCTAATTTTCATGTCCGCCATTAAAATCGGCCATTTTGAATATTTGCAATCAGCAAAGGTCTGTGACGTCATAGTCTTAACACGGCAAGAAGCGCACATTGGAAAGTATACAAAGTAATACATAAATAGAGCAAAAAAATGTCAAACTCATCGAGATCTAGCTCGCTTTCTGAGTCTTCGATCGAGACAAACGCATCGATTTCTTCATCGGAATTCATGACGGCAAATTCGGACGAATCTAATTCGGAAATTTTGCCATTTGCCGATAATATTGAACCGCTTGCTTCGCCCGATGAAATTGCTGAGTACGAAGCTGCAGTCGCAGAAGAACGGCGGGTTGAAGACATGCTGTAAGATCGTTTTGATGCCCGTGTTGATGTTACTTCATGGTAAGATGTCATTCTTAGTGTTTTACTTTGATCTGAATCGTCTGCCGTTAGCTATGATGACTTTATGGAAACATACAATTTGGCCAATATTAAAGGTGTGAATGTGGCCATTGTTCGTTGGATCTTGTTGTCAACCCTCAAGAGTGCCGATGCTGAGTAGTAATATACATGGGGGTACGAATCCATAAAAAGTTTACTTTTTATGTATTCGAATCCCACATGTATATTACTACTACACCCGTGGGTAAAAAACTATCTTTATAAAAGCGTAAATTAAGACCATGGTATAAAGACGTCCATCTGGTAAAAGGTCATGTAAAAAAGCTGTGTAAAAATCGTTATTTCAAAGCAGTGTAAAAAGGCCATGTTTCAAAGGCGTCCCTCAGTAAAAGGCCATGTAAAAAAGTCATTGTTTAAAAATATGGAATCTATATGTTTTAAAAACGGTCTTTACAAACAAGTGTTAATAAAGCATTGGTTTTGATGGGGCTCGGCAGCGCAGAGCACAAAGTGCTCGAGCAGGGGATGGAGCCCCATCAAATTCTAGGCGACGATGGGAAAATTTTTCACGAAGTGAAAATTGGGGTCGCCTCCATTGATTCGATGAATATTCGAAGAATATTCGAGAATAACAGAGGCTTAAGAAATACTCTTAAAAAAACCGTCTTTAATAATCAAATGTTAATAATCAAGTGTTATTAAAATATCAGTAGCAGCGCGCGTGTCTTAGTGCATGTTTTTTAACAATGGTTGTTTAATGTAATCAGCACATTTCATCAGCGCATGTATAATAATCAAGTGTTAATAATCAAGTGTTAATAATTTAATTTTTATAAACTACCTCCAGAAACAGTTATTATAAAAGGTATATATGCGGTAGACCGTTTTTATTAATTACTTGTTACAAACAGTTATGTGATATGTAGTCAAATATATCTAATGATCACCTTCATCTTTAGGCTTAGCTTGATAGTTATCTTTAATAAATTTTTTTAATTTTTCGATTTCATCATTTACAGATTTTTTAGTTGCTAGAATATTATCTTGTATAATAGCTCCGAAATTTTGTGAATAACCATTATATCTCATAGATAATGTAGATTGATGGTGTGAATAAACTTGAATTTTAGTGAATCCATTAAATGCTGCCAGCCATTTTCTTTTCCATATGTCATAATCAATTGAAGCTGAAGATTTTTTTGGTTCAATAATAATATAAATATAGTTTAGATCATCATCAGCACAGTATACGTAATATAAATCTAGTAATGCATTAGCTATCTTTTTTTCATTATCATTTATTATTTGAATGATAAATTTTTTGTTAATCTTATCTACCATAATATCTAATTTAACTGTTTTAGAGTTATCAGATGGATTTATTAATAAAAGTGTAAATTCAATAAATTTAATATTATTAAAAACAATTCTGATAATATTTCGTTGGCTATCAACAGTTGTGGTATAATTTAATTGGTTACTTTGATATACTACTTTACTATTTACTATATCATCTATTTCATTTTTTGTGTAATAGTTGGCTAATCTTAAATTTAAAGCATACTTACCATCAGCTTGTGTTTTAGTATAATAGTTAGTTAAATTAGAATTTAAAGCATACTTACCATCAGCTTGTGTTTTAGTATAGTAGTCATTAAATTTACCATCAGCTTGTGTTTTAGTATAATAGTTAGTTAAATTAGAATTTAAAGCATACTTACCATCAGCTTGTGTTTTAGTATAATAGTTATTTAAATTAGAAGTCAAAGCATACTTACCATCTGTTTCAGTCTTTGTGTAATATTTATTTAAATTAGAACTTAAAGCATACTTACCATCTGTTTCAGTCTTTGTATAATATTTACCATCAGCTTGTGTTTTAGTATAATAGTTATTTAAATTAGAAGTCAAAGCATACTTACCATCAGCTTGGGTTTTAGTATAATATTTATTTAAATTAGAACTTAAAGCATACTTACCATTTGTTTCATTCTTTGTATAATAGTTAGCTAATCTTGAAACAAAAACATATTTATTATCAGCTTGTGTTTTAGTATAATATTTTAGTAAATTAGAAATCAAAGCATACTTACCATCAGCTTGTGTTTTAGTATAGTAGTCATTAAATTTACCATCAGCTTGAGTTTTAGTATAGTAGTTATCTGATAGATGTGTTTTATCTACAGATCCTTGTATATTTACATTAATATCTGTTTTATCATGTCCATAAAATAAGCTCATTTATATTATTCCTTAGATTTCATATCCGGTTTATTATTTTTATGTTCGTAAACATGTTTAACGGTTGTTATACCCCCAGATAAAAACCCTAAAAATGGTAATAGGGGAGATATTTTTTCTACTAAACTGTACACATCTCGTTTTAAAAGGTCGTCTGATTTAAGCTGTTTTGTTAATTCTTTGGAGTCTTGAATAGCATCAAACCCTTCTAATACATCTGAAAATTTTGATATAACTAAATCAGTTAAAAACTCATTGGTTTTTTGTAATCGTTTTTTCTCGTATTCAGTGTACAATTTATCAATAATTTTTTGACTACATTTTTTAATGTAAGCAACTGACTTGTCTAAATCACCATCTTCAGCTAGTTTAAGTAGTTGATCTCTTTTATTAAAACTTTCTTGCGGTTTATCTTGTATATTATCATCACATACAGCATCTTTGATAGTATTATTTGCGGAATCAATCTCATTAATTATATCATCAATTGTTTCAGGCTCTTTACGCTTTGGCATATATATATTAACACATGTTTTATTGCGGAATAACAATTTTCCATTGGTATGGATATACAAGTTGATTTCTAAATGTGCATACTTATTATTTTTCAATTTTTGGTTATTTCTTCTATATCATCTTTTCAACACCATAAAGATAATCATCAAATATGGTTTTCATATCATTGCGGTTTGTATTATAAAATGTAACTAAATAACTTATATTTTCACGATAAGGTTTAGAAATACTAGTCAATTGCTGTGTCACCACAATTGTAGAAAGCCCATAATGACGAGCACTGAACCCTAATCGTACTAATTCCGATGTCCTATTTTTAACATCTAAGCAACTCGCACAATCATCTAAAACGACAAGGCTATTAGTGTTTTTATATACATCACTAACATATTTTAAAACAATATCTACTTGATCTTGGTCACATTCTACTTTAATTAAATCAGAATCATTTATATATTTCCATTCTTGATAGGTTTTATTATATGAGAGAGTTGGACATAATAAAATAATGTAATCAAAATGTCTATTAAAGTTTTCTTCTAACATTCTTAAAAGAAAGAAGGTTTTGCCGCAAGCTGTCATACCTAATATAATCATATTAAAGGGTGTGTTCATTTATATATTACTGGTTATTTTAGTATTGAATACTTTGTAAATCATTATTAACAAATTGAATAAGAGCATCACTAACAACATATATGTAACAGTTTAAATCTTTTGTATATGCTCTCTTTTTAATTTCAAGAAGAATGCCGTTTTGAGTATTCATGATTCGTTTTCCGTTACCAGCAATATTTTTTTCTTGAAAGGTGCGTAGATCGATAACTAATGCAAATTTATCCTTATAAAATTTTTCAATTGTCATGAAGCAATCTATTGGGTTAGTTTTATCAAAAAACCGTCTTGATTCTTCATAAAATACTTTTTTATCCATACCTTGGGCGAAAATACAATTTGGTGAACCTTCAATAGTGATTTTAACTGAATCGATTAATGGATATAAAAATTTTTCACTATCACTAATTGAATTTTCTGTGAATAGTAGTACAATGCCTTTCATACTTTTACGAGGCACATTGACATTAATATTCTGTAATGTGCTTGATTTATCCCATTTTTCCTTTTTTAAGAGGGTTATATGATGGTAAAATAGGCTTCTACCTATAGAATATAGATTTGTTATCTCATCTGCAATTTCTTGATTTTCAATAGTTTCATATTCTAGCTGAATATTTTCTAATTCATAATCACCGATATTTTGACCGCTTCGAGCGATAAGAACTTGATCACTCGGGGGTAGGGTTATTATATATTGGAAATTATTATTCATATTGAATGGGCAATAGAGACCATGATCTTTAAGAATAGTATCAATATTAATTTTTTGCCTTGTACTATAAATATCATACATTAATTTATCTGATACTTTTTCTGAACTTCCACTTGTTGCACCACTATCATCTTTAGAAATAAGTTTTCTTAAATTTTCGTTAGCTATTCCATATTCAATAAGGCTTTGTCGATCACTTTTGGGCAACCACAGGTCTTTGTATACACTTATAATATTATGTTCACAACAATCGTAAAGAGTCTCTCCTGCCACTTTAATTTGTAGTCTATGCTGTAAAATCTTACTTAGATTATTTAGAAAGTGACTTTTTGTATTACTGATTTTAAGATCAAATGATAGATTAAGCGAACCAGGAACTAAACAACTATTTGATTTTAATTTGGGCACATTAACATAGATTTGTTCATTAGGTTTAACACTATTAGGATTAAAGGTTATACTATAAAAAGTACGGGTACCTTTAATTTTTGCCATATTAATTCTTTTAAAATTAGGTAAAAGCTCTTCTTGTAATCTGTTCATATATATTAAAACATATTTTATTTTCTTCTTTGTTTATACTGGTCATATATTAACAAAGCAGCAGCAATAGCTAAAATCCATAGATTAGAAGCTAACCATGCTAAACCTTTTGCTCCCCAGGATATAGTCTGAGCGATAATATTCAATAATGGTCCTAACACTGGCCATAATTTTTTACCTATATTTGCTAAAGCCTTAGAAAATTTACTAGTAGATTGAGCACCTTGAAGGATTGCTTTTCTAGCTCCTATGACAATGGTTGTAATTATACCAGCCATAGATATAGCTAAAGCTGATAATCCAGGTATATTTTCCTTAACCCATTCTTTAAACTGTTGTAACCTAGTAATGTCTTCTTCCTGTTTATCTCGTACATCCTCTTTTTCTAATTGATCTTCTTCTTCTTTAATTATAATTTCTAATTCCGCGGCCGTTTCGTGCAAATTAGTTAATTCATCAATATTATTGTCAATACCATTTTCATTTTCTATTTCATCTATTCTAGCTATAGTTTTGTTTAGCTCTTCAGAAAAGTGATTTATTTGTGCTTTTATAAATTGCGGTCTTGTTCTTTTATCAATAGTTTCAAAGGGGGCCATTACACCTATATGTTCTCTAAGCTCTTGATTAGTTATTTGATTGAAATTTTCTGTATATTGATTATTTAAATCAACCATAGGCATACTCTCTTCAGTTTTTATAAATTCATTTTGCAAATTAATAATTTTTGTAATTTCTTCTTTAAATTGTTTAACAGCTTCTTTAACACTTTCTGATTTATTGTATTGTAATTTACCATTACTATTACGTTTTAAAACAATTTTTTCAGCACCTCGCTCATTTATTGCATTTAATGGTTTGTAAGTAATATTATTAAACTTAGTTTTACCTAAATTTAATCTAAAATTTAAACCTTCAGAAGCTGCCATACCTTTTAGGTTATTAAATTTAAACTCTTTTTTATGATTTTTTGTAATAAACTGTTCAATAGCAAAAGAAACTTCATTTTCAAGTCTATTAATATTTGTATTAATAGGAGTTGAATTAGTAGGAACATCAGGAAGAGTATTATTTTTATTTGTTTCTTTTCTTATTGTTACACCATAATTATCATCAATAAATTTAAAATTTTGCCAATATTTATTATCATCATTATCATTATCATTAAGAAATGATGTTTCAGCAATATCTTTATTATCATCGTTATCATCTTCTTGCTTTTTATCTTTTAATTCAATATAATCAAAACCTTCTGCCATTATATAGATTACTCTATATTTTGTATTTCACTTTCAGGAATCCAACTGTTATGTTTATTATCATAACCTAACCATTTAACTAAAACCATCTTTTTACCTTTAACCTTCTTACGTTTTAATATTTTTTCAACTCTATAGACATCATCTTTCTTATTAACAATTGATAATTCCTCTTCATAAAATTTACCGATTATAGGCTCTCCTTCTGTATCCTCTATCTCATATAAATTAGGGTCTCCTCTAATAACTTTAGTCACTTTAAAAAGCTCTTCTGTAAAATTTGCTTCATAACCTTTCATAAATATAGATTTATACTTTGATATTCTAACCATATCACCAATTTTAATCTTAGGTAATGGTAAATAAGCAACTTCATGACCGTATAATGTATTCCATACTTCATCTTCATTATTTTTATTAACATCTTTAGGCTTCATTAAGATTGTACTGTGTTTTGTATTGTTATAATTATATACTAAATCATCTAATATATCAATCCATTTATATGTTCCTTTACTGTAAAAATATTTCCACATAGATGTTTTAAGCGTTTTGTTGAATCGTTCGACAATCGCAGCTTTTTTATCATTTTTAGTAGAAAAGTACTTAATTTCATGTTTCTCTAATAATGATTTGACACCTACATTATAAAATTCTTTACCATCATCAAATTGAGCTAGTTTCGGGTAATCATTAAATCTATCTTTAAATTGACTTAATAGTTTTGCAACAGCTTTTGTCATATTATTTGTGTCTTTCCTATAAACAGGGATAGCAAATGCATATCTACTTAATATTTCAATAGCTGTTAATATCCAATAATAACCATTGTTTTTATACTTATAAGAACCCATATCAACTAAATCCATTTGTATTTGTTCACCAAGATAGTTTACCCTTGTTTGTCTGAATTTATGTCTCCTAATAATAGGTTTATATCTAGTGTATGTATCTTGAGATATTAACCATTCTTTAACCTGTTTTCTACTAACATCTATACCTTCTTCTAATGCCTTCTGATACAGCCGTTCTGCTGATTGATACCCTGTTTTAGGATCATAATAAATATCTCTTAAACTTTGCTCAATTTTAATGTCTTCATCCATTTAACTTACTCAAGATAACATTCAAGTAGAATACTACCTACATTCAGGGTTACCATCTTGATCTAATATATTAAATATTAGCTCGTTAAAGGCTCCTTTTATAATTGTAACTTTAGATTCAATATCATTGTATTCGTATACAGTGCCAAATAACGACTGAATTGTTATTACTGGTAAAGTTAAAGCTATATTACTTTTTTTCCTTCAGGGTTATAATTATAACTTGAATTTACAATATTAGAAGAAATTTGAATATAGTTTAATCCTCTGTTTATATCCACTTTAGAAACACCATTTTGTACGATACCTTTTTTAATAGTTTTTATAGTATCATTAAAGCCTAACATTTTAATAAGAGTATCAGATAATACTAATACCTCGTCATTATTATTAGTTATTTTACAAGTTCCGTTGTTTTCTACCATCTCAAGCTTTACGTTAACAGACTCAAGAAACGTTTTAAGCATTTTAAAAGTCCAGTAACCAGCATCTATATTATATTTTGTTGTGCCTATTGTAAAAGCTAAAGTATTATTTAATTTAACATTTTATATTCCCAATACACATAAGCTTTTTGATATATAAATATGAATAGTTAGTTGTTACTATACTTTCTTGTAAGTCAATTTTTACTATCTCCGTCTATAAAAACAGTGAACTTCATATATAACATAGCTTATATTATATGTCAAAAAGCAAATAGAAGAAAATGCTATAAAATTAGGTGATGATGATTTAAAACATGTATATATACATGGCCAAAAATATATTTAGAAACAACTAAAACACCTTTGTTTTCAAATCTAATAGCAGCTGTTAATGGAGATGAAGGTTATTATGAGGATTATTTCGATCATATGCTGCATCGCTGGAGTAGCAAATTTATTGTAAAACCTACATTTCAAAGGCCGGTAAATGTCGATATCTGTAACTTCAGATTGTATGTCACAGAGAATGATTATTTTATGAGTAGTTTACCACCTATAACAGCCACATGGTCAAGTGAAATTAAAAGTAAAAAAGAACAACCTACTGGTATAAGATACAATATTAAAAGTCATTTAAATTATAAACAAGAAGCATACTATGCTATGATTTGTGGATGTTATGTGGCTTCGTTTCTATCTGGTATTGGGCTTAATCATTTAAATTATGATAAAATTAAAATTATACAAAGCCTTGTTAAATATCATTTATATTATCAGATTAAAAATTTATGAAGCATCCATCGTTATTAGATAAATATGACTTTACGGAATTGAAAAAGCATATACCTTATAAAGGTATTTTAAAATTTGATAAAACAATGATGGGTATTATGTTAATTTTCAATATTCAACTACTGATTATAGGAGCTTCATTGCATATCATTCTGAAGGTATTACATTAATCGGTCTTTTGCAAGAGAGCATTGAAAGCTTTGTTTATACAATTCTTGGATCTCAAGCAAATACAAGATGGTCAATAGTTAATCATGGAGCTAAGAGCCTGCAAACTCAAAACGTTTTTAGGAAATTATTAGAGGATACTATAGTACAGAATGATACGACTGTATTTATATCTAACATGAGGAAAGCTATAAAAGACACGAATGTTATTTTAAATATGGCAATCAGCCCTGGTATGATTTTAATACCCAGCCGTATGATCATATTAGATAAAAAGATTGATGGGTATAATAATATTTTAACATTAGCTAATAAAAATATGAAATTCGGTATTAATTCTAAAATAAATTATTATGGAGTTAAAAAGGAAGAACCTAAAAAAGTACATCAAGATAATACACCATCACAACACCTAGATACTCTAGATGAAGTTCATAAAAACCATTAGTACATAAACATACAAAATGATAGTAAATAATCCCCATCAAACAGATATGATTGCTTTACTCGGTATATCAACGCTATCATCATTCATATTAGTTAAATATGTTTTATAATATAATATGAAAAAGTTCTAGATTTTAATCATATTTCGAGTGAGTTGAGTCAAGAGGAATTTGAAAAGCTAAAAAGTTGTATTTATACTATCACAAGATGTATACCTGTTATAAATGGAAGTATAATAAATTAAAGAAAATTAGACTATCATTAAACATGGGAAGTATTTTCTAGTCTCAACTGGTGGTATTGTTGGTAGCGTAACCCTGAACCCGATAGTTATAGCCACCCTGAGTGGTCTAGGTGCTTTAATTCAAGGTTATATGGTTAAGAGTAAGATTAATAATAACTTAGAAATGTGTAAATTTGCATATACATCATATGAAAAATACTTATGAATATAAGATCATATTTAAAGGATTACCTTATGATGAAGTGATATTTCTATCAGACATAAAAGTTATCGATGATATTATAATAGACAATTGTACTACTATAGATGGTATGGTGAGTAAATATAACAAAAATATAAAGATCTGTGAGTTATCTGTGAGTTATCTATAAGATTATCTGTGAGTTATGAGTTATCTGTGAGTTATCTGTGAACAAAATCTACAGTATTATATAACATGTCTGAAGAAAACCTAAAGATAACTACAGTTAAGAAAGAGAAAGACCCTCTTAGAGTTGAAGCTGGTAAACGCTTAGCTCTTATATCAAAAGCTTCTAAAGAAAAGAAGATGAGAGATAGGATTGAATTAGAAAATAAAAAGAAAATTGAAGATAATAACTGGAATATTAATTACGGATTCTTATTTGGAACTATTGGAGTATTAACTGCTATTGTTAGTCTCTATTATACAAGAAAAAATGATAAAAGGCAGGAGGGAAAATTAACAAACGATAAAGCAAGAGAAGAAACAACTAGTGAAAAACATGTTTTGATACAAAAAATTAAAAAATATAATTTAGACTCATTTGAATAAAATATTTCTTATTATATATGAGTAATACTATGAATAAGAAACAATTTATGAATGAAGCTTTTGATGCAGTGCTTGTGACAACAACTGCTGTAGGTCTTTCTATGGCGTCTAAAAACTAGGTCAAAAATTAACAGACACAAACAGTATCAAAGATTTTGCAAAACTAGCTATTGCTATTACAACATCAACAATGCTAGTTAAATATGCTCAAGACAAAAAATGGGTCCCTGAAAATCCATTTAAATCTGTATAAATATATATGACAAGTGTTATTACTAGTGGGGTTGGAACAGCTTTTGGAGCTGTTGTTAATGGCCTAGGATTTAGTCTAGCAGGCTGGCTATTTCATAAACTTGATAAAAACGGTTACACTGAGGAAATGAAAAGATACCATGATTCTTTAGTAAAACTACAAAAGGCTAAAGAAGCGTTCTATGAAAATGAAGTCAAGCAGCATGATAAAATTCAACAGCTAAGACAAGAACTTCAATATGCTGATAATGATATAGAACTTACGAACAAAGCTTTAGATGCGCTTAGAAAAGTAAAAACGATACATTACAATGGATTAACATTTCATAGAGAACCACAACTAAATGACTTTTATAAAAGATCGAAGAATATGAAAAAATATGAATCTATTACAATGGTAGGGCTTGGTGTTATATCTGGATATTTATTATATAAAATTACTTAAAAAAATAAAATATATAGTACTAGTATATGTATTGTAATAAATTGATTCATAAAGAGTTAGAAGAGTTTTTTGGTTACGTAAATTGTTGCTTTTGTGATAAAAAGATTTGTGATAGTTATATTAATAGTTCTGTTAAGACATACTTATGTTGCGATAATCAAGAAATTATTTCAGATAACAATAAAATGGTTTGCAAAAACTGTGGATCTGTTCACTCATATAAGGTAGTTAATGAATGGATACCAGAGATTTGGAAATGTCAAAAATCAGTTCATTCAAGGAGAAAATGGTTTTATAATAAAATTAGATTGTTTGTAACTTTTGAATATGTTGAGACATTGACTAGTGATTTTATAAAGGTTGTTAGTACTATGATTAAACATAAATTAATTAATAAAAAGAATATTAGTATGTATAACTATTATATAATACGTTTAGCTAGTAGAAGGGGTATAGCATTAAAACACCCTGTTAAAGATATGAAAAATAGTAAGACAAAAATAGTTTTTGATAATAGATTGTTTGGTGAAGTATATAAAATCCTTGAGTGGGATAAAGACATTAACTGTACTTATTATAACAACTGGGCCCAGTCAAATAAATAAAACATTTACGATTATATATGAATCTTAAAGTTATATTAAAAAAGATTAGAAATTTTATTTTATGTTGTAAAAAAACTAGTTCTAATATAGAAGTTGTTTTGAAGGATTTTGAAAAAACATTGTATAAAACAAAGGATAATATAAACGCACCTTAAAAAAATAATATATATAGTATAGTATATATGTGTTCAGATAACCTACTAAGAGGAAGACCAAAAATTTATACTAAAGAACAAATCAAACAACATAGAACTTCATATATGTTGTCAAAACCATGGCATTGTGATTTATGTAATAAAACATATAGTTTAGCATATAAAACTTTACATCTTAAAACTAGAAAACATTTAAGAAATTCAAAAAATTAAAAATAATATAGTTTTTATAAAATTTTATGGTGCGTTTAAATATACTTAAAGAAATATATATACATAATATATATGATAGCAAATAGAAAAAATAATAATGAAATTCTTAGCGTCGCTTATTTCGGAGCCGGCTGGCATTTTCGAATGGTTGATAAGGAGTTATTTTCTAAAATTGGTTTGTTCATATTCATTGATAGTCTACCTGATAGAAAAAAAGATTATCCACCTGATTTTACCGGTTATGAAAAATGTAAAGATCTCCCAACATTTATACATACACTAATTACAAAAGCAAATAAACGTCAATTAAAATTAGTTGAACATCATAAACATTTAAATTTATTAATATTTAAAACTGATGATTATATGAATCATCAACAAGAGGTTCATTATTATTATAATACAAGTGTATTAGATGCTATTAATAACCCACAAATTAGAGAAAAATTAAACAAAGTGATCTGGATACACGAGAAAAATTTCATACCATGGTATTTCGGTCTTGAACCAGGAATGTTACCCAACACAATAAAAACTAAAGCTAAATTAATAGAATATTTACAAAATATTTAAAAACACTCAAAAGTTAAATAGATTAATTTAATTATTTTTATAAAAAAGTTTTAAATATAGATTTATTTCTATAATTAAAATTAGTGCGTTTAAAAAATAAAAATAAAATATATAGTATATATATGAATAGAGATTATTTAAATCGAAAGGTACTTAAAGACAAACCTATATTATATAATATGCATAAGATGAATAAAGATAAAACAAAACATAAAGTACTTAAAGACATGAGTATTTTATATAGTATGCCTAATATGAAAAAAGATGAACTTCAAAAGTTGACTAAAGACGATTTAATTAATTTAATATTAAATCAAAAGCCGTGGGTTGAAGGTAATAATACTTCAATTTCCAAACCAGTACAAAAAGTACTATCACAATCCAATATCAAACAAATGAATGTATCTCAGTTAAAAGCTATTGCTAAAGAAAAAAAGGTTAAAGGTTATTATAAACTTAGAAAAAACGAATTAATCAAAGCATTAACACCAATCCCCAAACCAAGAAAGAGTGTTAAAAAACCAATCCCAAAACCAAGAAAGAGTGTTAAAAAACCAATCCCAAAACCAAGAAAGAGTGTTAAAGATATGGTTAAAGAGTATGATAATAATATACAAATACTATCAGATAATAATAAAAAACCAATACCAACAAAAAGAGTTAAAATATTAGAAAAAGATAATGCTCTTAAAGGATTCACTAAATCTTATACAATTGATATTAATAGTAATAAAAATCCATTAAAACAATTACAAAACACTAGAAAGTATCTTACATATTATATTAAACAAATATTAGAAGAAATGAAAGGATTAAAATTTGTTGAAGTTTTAAAGATAGAATTTGAAAAAATCAAAATTAAAAATAGTGGTGATGTTGACCATATAACAGAAACAGCTTATTTCAACAGTCAAGCTTTAACAATTACAAATTCTAATGAAATCAATGAATCACTACAAATTTCAAAACAAAATATATTAGATAAAATTAGTAAATTCAATCAAGAAGGTTCTGCATGGATTATTAAATCTATAGATAATCATTATCTTAATGTTGTTAAATACAAGCCATTACAAGGATCTTCATATATTAATTTACCACAAGAACTTAAAAACTCTAAAAAAGGATTAATTAATATCAAAAATACAGATAATGAATGTTTTAGGTGGTGTCATATTCGTTATTTAAACTCACAAAATAAACACCCATACCGAATAAAAAAATCTGATAAAGAATATATTAACAAATTAGACTACTCTGGGATTGATTTTCCAGTGAATGTTATACAATATAATAAAATCGAAAAGCAAAACAAAATTAACATTAATGTATTCGGTTATGAAAATAAGCAACCATACCCCATTTATATATCAAAAGAAAAATTTGAAGACCATATGGAACTACTATTAATAACTGATAATAAAAACAAACATTATATTCTAATAAAAAATTTTAATGCATTTATGTACAATCAAACAAAGCATAAGGAAAGAAAACACTTTTGTATGCGCTGTCTTCAATGTTTTAGTTCTGAAAAAATATTAAATAACCATATAGAAAACTGTATACTAATAAATGGTATACAATCAGTAAGAATGCCTGATAAAAATAATAACATACTTAAATTCAACAACTTTCATAAACAACAAGCTGTTCCGTTTGTTATATATGCTGATTTTGAAGCTATTACAGAAAAGATATCTGGTTGTAATCAGAATAATAAAAAATCATTCACTGAAGCCTATCAAAAACATACTGACTGTGGTTATGGGTATAAAGTTGTTTGTTGCTATGATGATCAATTTACTAAACAAATTAAAATATATAGAGGTGAAAAGGCTGTTTACAAATTTATGGAATCTATGTTAAAAGAAGTTAAATATTGTAAAAATATTATGAAAACCTACTTTAATAAACCATTAAAAATGACCTCTGATGATGAAAAAGAATTTAAAAAAGCCGATGAATGTCACATCTGTAACAAAAAATATACTAACAAAGATATTCGAGTTCGAGACCATTGTCATATCACTGGCAAATACAGAGGCTCGGCACATCAAGATTGTAACTTAAAACTTAGAATAGACTCTGATAAATTAAAGATCCCAGTAATATTTCACAATCTACGTGGGTATGACAGTCACTTCATAATGCAAGAGATCGGAGCTATTGTTAATAAGCATACATACAAAAACAAAAAAGGTGAGGAAACGCATATGAATATAAATGCTATACCTAATAACATGGAAAAATATATGGCTTTCATGTTAGGTAACTATTTAACATTTCTTGATAGTTTTCAATTTATGAGCTCTAGTTTAGAAAAGCTTGTTAGTAACCTACCTAAAGAATCGTTTAAATACACCTCTAAGCAGTTTCAAAGTGAAAAATTTAATTTAATGACTAAAAAAGGTATATACCCATATGATTATATGGATAGCTTTGAAAAGTTTGATGAGAAGTTACCTTCAAAAAAAGATTTTTATAGTATTCTTACTGATGAAAATATATCAGATGATTCTTATAATCATGCTCAAAATGTTTGGAATACATTCAATCTCAAAAACATGGGTGATTACCACGATTTGTATTTAAAATCAGACGTTTTGTTATTAGCTGATGTATTCGAAAACTTTCGAAAAACATGTCTTGAATACTATAACTTAGACCCATGTCATTATTTTACATCACCCGGGTTGTCTTGGGATGCTATGCTGAAGATGACAGATATTAAATTAGAACTAATGACAGATATTGATATGTTTCAATTCATTGAAAAGGGTATGAGAGGAGGTGTTTCTTATATTTCTAATCGATATGGTAAGGCTAATAACAAGTATATGAAAACATTTGATAATAAGAAGCCATCGAAGTATTTAACGTATTTAGACGCTAACAATTTATATGGGTGGGCTATGTCACAATACCTACCTATTGGTGGTTTCAAATGGTTAACTGAGAAACAGATTAACAACATAAACCTTGCTAAATATAAAGAAGATAATAAAAAAGGTCTAATTTTAGAAGTTGATTTAGAATACACTGAAGAACTACATAATTTACATAATGATTATCCATTAGCACCCGAAAAAATTAAGGTCACTAGTGATATGTTATCAAAATATTGTAAGACAATTGCTTCTAATTACAATATATCAACAGGTTTAGTTTCAAAATTAATACCTACATTACAAAATAAAGAGAAGTATGTGCTACATTATAGAAATCTTCAATTATACTTAGATCTCGGGTTAAAATTAAAAAGTACATAGAGTACTTGAATTTAATCAATCTCCATGGTTGAAAAATACATAGACTTTAATACTCAAAAAGAACTAATGCAAAAATTCTTTTGAAAAAGACTTCTTCAAATTAATGAATAATTCGGTGTTTGGTAAAACGATGGAAAATTTACGAAAAGAGTAGATGTTAGACTAGTAACTAATAAAGATAAATTATTAAAATTAGCTTCAAAACCTACTTATGTAAGTAGTAAAATATTCAATGAGAACCTTGTGGCTGTGCATAAGATCAAAGAAACATTAACCCTCAACAGACCTGCATATGTGGGTATGTGTATCTTAGATTTAAGTAAAACGTTGATGTATGATTTTCATTACAACTATATCAAGAAGAAATACGATGATAAAGCTAAATTATTATTCACTGATACCGATTCTCTCTGTTATGAAATAGAAACTGAAGATGCTTATAAAGATTTTTGGGCTGATAAAGATAAATTTGATTTCAGTGATTATCCAGAATACCATAAATATCATGATAAAACTAATAAAAAAGTTATTGGTAAAATGAAAGATGAAGCCGCTGGAATAGTAGTTAAAGAATTTGTTGGTTTAAGAAGTAAGATGTATAGTTATATTAAAGACAATAATAAAGGAGATAAGAAAGCTAAAGGAATTAAGAAAAATATTATTAAGAGTGAAATAAAACACGAAGACTATAAAACAACACTATTTGAAAACAAACAAATGCATCATACAATGAAAACAATTAGAAGTGTAAACCATCAACTTAGTAGCTATGAAATTAATAAAGTATCACTCAGCTGTTTTGATGATAAACGGTATATATTAGATGATGGTATAACTACTAGAGCTTATGGTCATTATTTAAATGATAATTAAAACTTATTTTAATATACAGTTATAATGTGTAGTAAGCATGTAGCGTGGGCCTCTGTTAGAGTAAAATCATACATACCTGCTCCTCATGTTTGACTACATATCACATAACTGTTTGTAATAAGTAATTAATACAAAAGCGATATACAAAAAGATTCAAAATCCTGAAACAATTAGTAAAAACACTTTTAACAAAAATTATATAAAACATTGTTAAACATGTACATGTGACACACGCTTGACAGACAAATTAAAAAAACATATAGATTCCATAGTTTTGTAAAGAGCATCTATGACATTGTTGCGCTCAAAATTTCAGGCTTAGTTGCCTGAAATTTATCGCCCAACACAACGATTTAAAAAGATGCTTTATTAACACTTGATTATTATACATGCGCTGATGAAATGTGCTATCTACATTAAACAACCATTTTTGAAAAACATGCACTAAGACACGCGCGCTGCTACTGATATTTTAATAACACTTGATTATTAACATTTGATTATTAAAGACGGTTTTTTAAGAGCATTTCTTAAGCCTCTGTTATTCTCGAATATTCTTCGAATATTCATCGAATCCAATGGGAGGCGACCCCAATTTTTCACTTCGTGAAAAATTTTCCCATCGTCGCCTAGAATTTGATGGGGCTCCATCCCCTGCTCGAGCACTTTGTGCTCTGCGCTGCCGAGCCCCATCAAAACCAATGCTTTATTAACACTTGTTTGTAAAGACCGTTTTTAAAACATATAGATTCCAAATTTTGAAACAATGACTTTTTTACATGGCCTTTTACTGAGGGACGCCTTTGAAACATGGCCTTTTTCACACTGCTTTGAAATAACGATTTTTTACACAGCTTTTTTACATGACCTTTTACCAGAGGGACGTCTTTGAACCATGGTCTTATTTTACGCTGTTATAAAGATAGTTTTTACCCACGGGTGTAGTAGTAATATACATGTGGGATTCGAATACATAAAAAGTAAACTTTTTATGGATTCGTACCCCCATGTATATTACTACTTGTAAAACGTTTATCCTCGTTCAAACGATGAAACAAAAGTTATTTGCAATCGACAAAAAATTGTTGAAGGCATATTAGCTAATCAGAAAACAACGCGGCCCTAATATTATAAAACATACACATGTACGACCTTTAGTGATCCATTCATACGGAGTGAAACATGAATTTGATTCATGTATTTAGCAAATGATTTATAATATACAAATGCAGGCTTGGTTGGCGATCATAACTTTTCATAATTATAGTCCGGTTCTGTACTTATTAGCCTTGCTTGTAAACTCTTTGGTTCGCAGATCACCGTAGTCTGTTGGCGAGTTAATCAGTTGAATGAAAAACACAAAGACATTAATTTTGCTTTTGACTCTTTTACGAGTTACTACTATTATTTCTGAAGGATTTATATAACGTAGATTGACTATGAAAGTTATGTAATATGATACGTGTCAGCAGTCGAAGTAGTTGAAAGTATAAGCAGGAAATACATTTTAAGTACTTACGATCACTTGCAAATTTGCGAAGCCTTCTAACTAGCTTTCAATTATTAAACATTGTTTACTAATTAATATCGTCGCTGTATCCTCGGAAATATGGCTATCATATATATGTGTGAAACAAGAAAATTGTAATGATTTTGAATTATCGGTTGTGTGGAAGATATTCGCGTCCGAAAAGTGTTTTAAAACAGTTGTTGACGAGTATTTATAGTGAAATTGGTCTCTGGTGAAAATTATAATAAATTAATCATCAAAATTTCTAAGAAATCTTGGGGACTTCACTTTTCTTACTGTGACCATAGTCACGTGATATGCGATCTAAGTAAGGAGCGTTTGGTAAATGCGGAATAGGTTAGAAAGCTACTGGGTCATTTGTCTGATCAATGTGCACAAAGCACAAATTTTTTAAATCTCAAACGTCTTTGGTGTCAAGCATATTTAATGTAAAATGTACTGTGTTTATTATTTTACTTTATTTTATAGCCTCGTAGTTTCTAGATTACCCACATGTACGCAATGCGTACCTATTTTTTAACAAAATACTTTACTGTGAATCAATCAACCTATCATGTGTATAACATGTGAAATTTATGTTGTCTTTTTTTCTATTACAAAATACCGCTATCATATTTAGCTAACTTTTAGCTTGTTATTTTCTGAAGCAAATAAACACAGCATTCAGTTTACTTACATGTGTGAACATAAAAATAATGTTTTCATTGTTTATTTTTTGTGTGAAAAGACAAAAAGCCAAAATTACAACGACAGGTACATCGTATAGGGGTTGGTATATGATCAAACAGCATGCTATAGCAGTGCCTTTTTTTGAAAATAGAATGCAGGAATGGTGGCTTAATATGTGGCAACAAAAGGAAAACATCCTTTTGGACATAAACGGCATAGACTGGACAACATTTTGAATGGAAAGCCAGTTGGATTGGAGGAAATCAAGAATGCTGAACTTAAAGACCTTTTATCGTGGATGCTACAAGTAAAACCAGAAAATAGGCCATCTGCCAACGAAGCATTGAAACATCCTTTTCTTATGTCGGATGGCGAAAAGTTTAAAATGTTATTTAAAGTTGCATGGGAACCAACAGCCAATTAAGACAAGTATCACTCTTTTAAGTGTTGTTCAACAATTGAATAGTGAACAGGCAGACTGCAAAAGTCAAATTGACAGTGATGTCTATGACTATTTTGTTGCGTATGAGATCAAAGAAAAATTCTTTAACTCAACTATGGGTCTTCATAGACAGAATGCTTGAGACTTAAGATTAAAATTCATTGCCTTATGATTACAATTATTTTAAATTGAGATTTTTAACACTTTGATGGTATTTTCACCGTAGATAATAATGTTTAGGTACATATGTTCCAAGCTCAATTGTACACTCCCTATTATAGAAGCGGGTAGCGGGTAATTAATTCCATTTAATTCAGTATATGTCAAAACCAATTTATAGTGCATAAGATAAACAAAATTAAAAATACGTGTAAGCATAATTACAGTTTACAGATGAATTATCTGACCAGTTATAATTCCAAACAAAATTGATATATTTGCGACATACTGTAAGTGTAACGGTAATGTGCAACTAGATAAACACAATAAGTCATTGAAAAATGATCATCAACCAAAAAGTACCCGACATGTTTCTTTATGTAACTTTATGCTTAATAATGACATGTTTACCTTATAGCCACGAATTTTTTCGTCCCTTGAATTACATTGTTCTAGATTTGAGATAACTAATGTTGATTTTTATGAGAAGATGTTTTTTATGACCAGTGATTATGACACGTGAAGCTATAAATTTTGATATTTTGACTGAGATAGATTGGTGTGAAATCAGTGAAACCCATTTCCAGTGGTGAAATCTCAAACCTGAGTCATGTCATATTTCCAAAATTGCCCTGTTTTTGCCTTTTCTAACTGGACAGCAAAAACAAGAATATTTGGCAGAAGTTCGTTTGTCCATATCATAATAACATTTTTTTGAAATGAAAACGTGTTCCTAGGCATTATATAAACCTTGAATTTGGGTGAAACAGTCAAGTACTATTAATATTTTTTTGATAATTTTTTTGATAATCATTACTATATAAAATATATTTTTTAAGATTTGCGATTACTAGTTTTGATTGTATGAGAAAATATTTAATATCACTACTGATTATGTCACATAAAGTTATTGTGATATCTTCAAGCAGTGTACTTGTCATGACAGCTTGCCAGGATTGACAGAAGATAATAGGAGAAGGTGTAAAGGGTTGGAATCAAAATATTAAAACATGGATAGATTTTTAGGGGGTGCCATCTCCCAAACATCATATTTCACCCCCCCCCCCCCTAGATTAATTTTTCACCCCTCTAACAAACATTTTAACTCCCCCAGTTTTGAGCAAAACACATCAGTAATACAGTTGAATTAAGTTTTTGTGTGCACTGTTTCAACTTACTACACAACGTTTGGTTGCTTCACTGTAAAACCGCTCATGATGTTTAGCACTACCCCTGTAAAATATGAAAACCTGTTTTTGTGTGAAATCTGAGCTATTTCATATCCATGTCCATGAACTGTCCCATGTGGTACCATATGTAGAAGTGTAATGGTGGGTCTCGGGGGGCGGCTTGACAGAAATTTCAAAAGACTATTTACGTAAGAATAAATTAAAGACGTAAAGTTTATGTTCCTAGGCGTGCTGATAAGCTCTGACATTTTTTGAAACAGCCAAGTGTCGTTCACTTAATTGTTTTTCTGAGAAAATGTTTGGAAAGAATGCTGTTTTTACACATAAACGATGCGCACATTTCCTATGCGAAATTTATAGGGGAAACACCTCCAGCGTTCCATAATAGGCTTGTCAATAATCCTGTATTTATTTGGAAGAAAGCATTTATAACTACAAGTTTTAGAAGAGCTTTGAAAATTTGCTTTGAAAATTTTTGAAGAAAGAAATCAATCAGATCAAGAAAAGAATAATGAATCATATGAAGAAAATTTAGAGGTGATATCTGTTAAATGAAGTTAATTTATTTTGGGTTTTTTTAATAATAGCTGCTGCATTGCTACGGTGTATTCCTTATCTTCAGATTTCAAGTTCTATGTGGATATAAAATATGAATTAAATCATTCGCAAATTCATTTATCCTACCTTCCCCGCCAAGACAAAATATGGAATTTTTTAAAGAATTCTTGCTGCTGTGATCTTTTGAAATGCTCCATTGTCCAAAGATATATTTATACGCGATGCAAAACAAGTCATACGTATTATTTTGATAGTTGATTCTCATCAGACGGAGCAAAAACGTTTAAGTAGTGGAACAAGCACTGAAATTATTGTAAGTTTTATTTGTATCGTATTCTCTTTATGATTTAACACTGGTACGCCTTGCCATAAAAATTTGCGAATTCTTTCAGTATATGTAATGACAATGTTAAAATTCCATTGCGTCAGACGTTTGATTTTATCACCATGAATTTGACTTTCTATCGCCATAACTTTGTACTTTCGATGTGTTCAAATCCCAATACTATATTTTTAATCGAATAGCAATAGATTTCTACAAATCACGGAAAATTGGAAAGGATCGAACGATCTTACTGTGCCGACTAAAACAATACAAAACGATTCATTAGGCCTCAGTTTTCTTGCATTTTTACTTATAAGTAAAGCTATACATACAAAATAGCCTTATAACAAGGCTATTTTTGAGTTCATATCATCTGAGCAACTTTGTTAGCTTGTGTATTAAAAATTTATCTTGTTCATTCGTCATGACAAAGTTGTTTGAACTACGTAGGCGGAAATGGACACGCAAGCAAATTTCTTATTTCTTGCATGGGAAGACCGGTTTCGGGAAAATTTATAAAAAAAATTACAAAAAAGAACAGTTCCTTTTTTAATTATTTGATCAAGCGACTAACAACTGTTAGAGAGTTCTGTAAATGAAAAATTACCTGGATTTTCCAGCATTTAAATAAACATACTGTTCAAGTTTGTCGTTTGCATGTTCATAGCCGTTTGAATAGGGGAGCTTTATGTTTAAGAGAGCATTGATAGTCTTGGTGAATGTTAAGTCAATCACAACTTCAACAAATGTTCAAGACTGTAGGCGAATATCACCGTTTTAAAAGTGAAGGTAGCCACAGTCCCTCGGCCAGAGTTACCGGTTCATTAGACACTTGCATGCAATGGCAATCTAAAACAGGAAGTCAAATAATGCCGAATATTTTAAAATGACTTGTTCTTTCACAATTGTAATTTCTTTGCAATATGATTACAATATGAGTAATATATGGTCGTATCACTTATCTTATCTTTTATAGTTTAGACATGAATTGCAACGCAGTTTTCACAAACATTAGATTAGCTCTATTGCATCATGTATTATATGATAGCGGCACTTGTCGGTCTTTACTTTGACATGTTTAAAACATATTGGAAAGTACCTTTAATATCTGACTATTTATATGAGTTATGATCTTGAATACCAACTATAAACAGTTCCGTCCAAAATTTTTGTATGTGCAATCTTTATATAGAATATACTTAAAATTCCTACATCAGGGTCATGGAAATAACTTGTTTACATAGTTAAATAGAATTTATGAACATTTGCTACATAATCGACCGGAGGAAAATTTTATCTTTTGTGGCCTAGATGAAGGCAGGGCCGAGATTCGGGTACAGACTTTGAAGGGTGACGGACCATTTTGCCCGACATAAAAGGCGTAGCTATAGACTTACCCGATGAATCTTGAAAGCTTGTAAAGGTAATTTATGGGACAGATATATACAAGAAATGCAATTTTTACTTGCATAATAACTCTCCTTGTAAAATAAAGTTTTACAGCGCTAAATAAAAATCATGACTATACGTCACATTTGTCGCAATAATGAGTCGTGGCGTTATGCACTTTTTTATAGCTTCTTAAAATCACGATAAATGCTAATTCAACTCAATCTTGAGATCCTCTAATCTAACGATTCCGGACTAATCGCTATAAAGCATGTATGTACGCTGTAATGAAAGCAAATTATAAAATTGAATCAACTAAGTGCAGTAGCTAAATGCTTTCTGAATACTTTGTAACATACTTATAACTATTTTACAGCACCTCTGGGAAACAGTGTGTTTAGTGGCCTAAAGGCTCTTTTCCACTCATCGCAAAACGTACTCGCAAGCTCGCTGCGAGTGCCTACGAGTTACTCGCAGCGAGCTTATTATGACTTGCAGCATAGTTAAATTAATTGAACAAAAATTTTTGATCGTGCGAATAGACTCGCAATCTTGCAGCGAGAGCATTTTGCGATGAGTGGAAAAGAGCCTTATAAAACGCTGTTGCATATTCCTCACTAAAACGTTGGGGGCAACAACGGGCCATGGTTTTAAATTAGTTACTGTTTCTTTAGTTGCTTTTTTGTTAATCAAAAATTTTTATCTACCATCACTGATGCAAAATCAAGGTCATTTTTGCTAGCAAACCTTTCCACTTTTTTTTGGACAATCAGTTGGAAATACTGTAAAACTATATATGCCTAAGCGTTTGCACTCTTTTAAGTTTATTTAAAGAAGGCGTCCTTACGTGGAGCAGCACGAGCATATTGTTTGGTAATTGCATATGGGAAACATACTATTCTTAATTTCTCAAATATTTGTGTGTGTATCGGTATTTTTTCGCAGCTGAGGTTGTTATTGAATTTCCTACATTACATTTCTACTCTTTAATGTCCATTATTACCAATCAGGATATTATTCAACAAAGTATACACGAGTTCATCCTTCATTACAAGTAAATATAACAAACTATAAGTTAATGGAAACTAGAGCATAATTCACATGACATAAATTAATCTGGATTCAACCCAGGTTCAAATGAACCCATGTTTGTCATTTTTTGTGTGTGAACACTACTGATTCAGGTTAGATCTGGGTTTAATTCATTCGACATGGGTTGAGCTAAACCAAGGTTTAACTTGGTTTGTTTATGTCGTGTGAATTAAACTTAGCATAAAATAAATTTAAACTGCTTCTAAAACTAAACGGAATTTCCACATATCATTTTGAGACGTCATGCAACTGTCAAATATTTTTTAGTGCATGTTATCTCAAAATTGTTAATGGTTGTGATCAGATTTGATTAGATCATGTTTATGGTATCGTGCCACACAATGAGCTTTTGCACTCTTTCAATTTTTTGCTTTTTGAACAATTGTCGTACCGTCTTAATACATAAATTTTATGATTACAGATTTTTTAGTTTTGATCTTTCTTGCATGCGACTCAAATGGATCAAGGCAAATGCTTTCCAAAAGGTAACGTTTAAGACTCTCGTTACTCAAATCTACAAACTCTCAACAGAGGCTGTATTACAGAGTTTTTCATCTCAGTGCCTCCACTAATAGGTTAATTGAAAACATGGTAAGATAAATATTGTGAAGCCATGAATTCTCGTTGAAGGACATAAATATATTAGCAAATAGAGTGCCTAGGGGGCTGCCCATAGCCACACCATCAATCTGTTAATAAACTTGACCATTAAAGATGAAATGACAGTTTTTGACGGAGAGGGAAAGAAGTTGAGTGAATTGTGAACGATGAAGGCCTTGAAAGGACGTGTTATTGGAGAAGAGGTGATTGGTTATTATAGCGATTGTTTCATCAACTGGGATGTTGGTGAACAATGATTTAACATCAAAGCTCGACATCACAACGTTATTGGCGTTAATGTCACTGTGTAAAAGATCTTGGACAAAAGAGAAAGAGTCCTTGATAACATGGGAGCTGGCGGAGATTGGTGTAAGGAAAGGAATAAAGAATTTGGCTAGCTTGTAGGAGTAGTTGTCAATACTAGATAAAATTGCTCTTAGAGGGATGGAGGATTTATGAATTTTAGGGAGTCCATATAGTATGCCGATACATGTACCAGTGGGATACACTTCTTTATTTTACTATTGCGATGGCTTTTTTTAAAGTCTTATGTTGGGCTATTATGTTCATATTGAAAATTCGCAATTAATCAAAGCGTTCTCAACATTCTCAATAAATCAAAGCGTTCTCAACTTTCACTGTGTTGCAACTAAAATAATTTTTTGCTATTGCGCTTGCACACGACGGTAATAAAATTGTCGTTTTCAAAGTTGATTGTACAAACTATATGCTTGTCTACAATAACCTTAAAAATATAATGATGGCTATATATAAAAATACTTTCATTTGTTTCCACATATTACATCATTACTCATGTGACGACCAATATCTTGACCAATGGATATTTTCCTCGTAATCAATACAGAAACAAACTTGTTATTGTTGAAGAGAAAAACCAATCAAAAATACTTTTTATAATGTAAAATTGTAATTTGTGGTTCTGTAATTTTTATATTTTCTTATATTTATAGTCGGTGTGGTATTATGTTTGGACCAAATCTTAAAAAAAGCCCATACATTAACATTGTTCATAGTTCATGATAAAGAGCCCATTAAATTGTTTTGTTGTGCTATAAATAAAACAAAAAATTCTCTAGTTGCTTGTCACTATAACACTATAACATTTTAATATTATTTTAATATTTATTTTTCATAATGCAGAAGAGGGAAAACAACGTTTGGAAGGTTGGTATAACAAATTATTTTCAGTTTCGTAAAGGATTATGATTAATTATTTTACTTCTCTCAATTGCTTGAGTTAGAAAATGCTGTGTAAATTTTTTCAATTTTCAGAATTTTTTAATGACTTTTAATTAAGCATTAAAAATTCTTTTCATTGCATGCATAAAAATGTCCGTGTCTGAACGTAAAGTGCAGCATGTCGTAAGCAACCATCTTAACTATTTGTTGTTTTTCCCAGTTAAAACAAAGTCAGTTATTGAAAGGATCATTGCTTTGTAAACATTTGTAGAGATCATTGAGTAAATTGAATTTATTTTAAGAAGATTTTTGGTGATAACTTTCAACATTCAGATACTAAATTTCATATTTTATGTTGATGTGAAAACGATGCGTGTTTTATCCATTGCATAATTGCTCAATCTAGTATAACAGATCTAGCGTTTCTCAAAATGAATTATAGATGCTCAATTTAAAATTCAAAATAAATTCAAACCAAAACTATTGAATTTGAATTTCAAAAAAATTAAACTTTATCAATGGACTTGCCTCTATGTATTTGGAAATGGAAATATATCCAAGCATGAGCTGCAGCAATTTATTTTGACGTAACCTAGATCCGCCTCTGGATTTATTGAGTTAGAGGTTGTTATAGTCATGCAATGAACTAATCGTAGAACGTCGATTATTGCGCGTGAATTGTATGATAACCAACTCATTTCTACCGGAGTAATTGTTATTTCCATATCAAAGTAAAAACATCTGTCTTTTCTTATCCAGAGAAAAACAAAGCAATGTTATATGTTATGTGATATTGCCAAAACAAATAAAAATGTGAATTGTTGAATTTATCAGTCCTTTTTTAATCGTTCCTGATTTGTACTTCACCTTTAAGTTCAAGAATTGTTGCGTCAACCATGGAAATGTTTTGATAAATCAATAATGCATCAGGAAAAGTTTAAAAGGATGGAGGAATATGGACGCAAACATCCAGAAAAAGTTACACTGCTCAACGAATTGCGTGTAATTTTCAAGGAGGAGTTTTTGCTTGGCAAGGGAAGTGATGGAACCCGTGTTTACGTTGCCCTGGGAAATAATGGTTATGGAAAAGCAGTAAAGCGAATACACAAAGATAGCAGCGGCAAAGACTTTGCAAAGCGAGAAAAAGAAATTTTTAATGAGTTGAATGCAAAGCGTTCAAATTATGTTGTGAATTTTTGGGATTTAAAAGAGAACCTTGACGAAGAGTATTTGTACATGATATTAGATTTGTGTGAAGAATCATTAGAGAGTTATGTGAAATCATCTTCTTTGCAAGATCTTCAAAAAGTCGTACCTAAAGTTCTTATTCAGGTCTTAAATGGTCTAGTTCACCTTCACAGCGGTAAGCGCCCTATTCTTCATCGGGATTTGAGACCCTCGAACGTTCTTCTAGATGTACAAGGAAATTTTTTAATCGCTGACTTTGGTATAAGTCATATGTTATCTGATGAAACTTCGACACATCGGAGCATAGAAAGAGGAGCTAAATATTGGATAGCTCCAGAGTCATATGACGCATCAGATGAATCAATTGATAAAGTTCGTTACAAAAAAGAGTCTGATGTTATGGTAAGTTCTTGAAGTAGAACTAGAGGTCCAATTACATCTCAATGTTTTATTTGCATTTAATTAAATATTGGTATTTGGTAGTGATACTGATTTTACCTCAATTTTTTTCTTTACCTCGATTGTATCGTCATATAGTGTCAACCTTAAATTTAAATAAAAATAAATTAATTTTCGATAAACGTGTCAGTTACAATTGTATGTTCTATATTTAGATTGCTTTTGATACATATATATGGCTACAATTCTATCTGGAGAAAATTTTTTAGATTTTTTTAAGCTGCACATTTATTGTTGAGTTCTGCAAATCGCAAATAAATTTAATCTTTAAGGTTTTAATATCCACCACTGACTGTTTATGACAATTTTTTATTGAAAATAGAATGCCGGAATGGTGGCTTATTATGTTGCAACAAAGGGAAAACATCCTTTTGGACCTGAGGCGTATAGACTACAAAACATGTTGGAGGGAAAACCCGTTGGTTTGAAAGAAATCAGGGATGTTCAACTTAAAGATCTTCTTTCATGGATGCTACAACGACAACCCAGAGACAGGCCATCTGCCGATAAGGCATTAAAGCACCCTTATCTACAATCAGACGAAGAGAAAATTAACATGCTGTGTGATATGGGAAACCAACTGGAGTTGAAACATTCACAAGGTAATGGTTCCATTACACTATAATGTTCAAACTTATTTGTCATTTTCCCTGTAATCGTACATTCGTTTCTTAAGATGTACTATTTTGATGTTGATTTCTGGTAATGATTATTTTTGTTTTGAGTTTTCAATTATCCTCTCGCAACTCTCAACTGCTTTTAGTTTTTTGTATTTTATGCATGCTGTCAAGACGCTTACTATTTCATTATTTCTTATTTGGGGTAAAGTTGGTATTTTTGGCAGCCTTATAACATTTCTTTATTTCAAATTACCCTTGCAACCATGCATTCTTAGATACCAAGTTGGTTGAACAACTTGAAGAAATCAATGGAAATAAAAGTGAAGACATAAATTACGATATGGATCTTGACGGTAAATATAATTCTTGCTTTGTCACTCTTAAATCATAAATCTTAGGCTTGTAGGAGAATAAGAATGAAACATAAGCAAAATGATGAGGTAAGACGAAAAGAAGAGCTGATGTGTTTGTTTGAAAGGATACGGTTGTATATTTAGTCATTGAATTAGGAAAGTCCATTAAGCTCCAAAGTGCAGTTTTATTTTTGATGATTTCACTGAATGATGATTCCGTGACAATATGCAAGAGATACCTGCAAGCTTAAAAATTTTTCTATTAATTAAAATTTTTTATCGGTATCGTATAAATGCTCTGCATTATTTCTCTCAACTCCATTCAACTTCAGTTGTGTACATTGTGTTTTAAACTTATATCTGAGAAAGTTCAATATTTTGTTTGTGTATTTCTCATTCGAAAGTAGTTTCGTCTTTCTGGCTGCAATTTGAGTTTGCTTGAATTAAAATAGTTTCCTTTTGCTTCCATCTAGTAGAAATTGAAAGAGCAAATGGAAAGAAAAACAAAGAAAACCCAAGCCATGACGGTATTTGATAGCAACAAACTTATTTGTTTTTGTGGAAGGGGTCTATTGTGCATTGTTTTCGTGGATTAGTTTGAAGTGGTATGCTTTTATCATTTGTTCATTTGTTCAAAGTTGTGAATAAGTCGTTTGTAGGTGCCTGTAATGGTTGTGATCTGTTCAGTTTCATAATGGGTTTTTTCTGAGTTAGAATAGCAACTTTTTAACGTGAATAGTCTGTATTCAGTGCTGTATGTGATGAATTATGCCGAGTCCTTGCAATTAATGTTGTGATTTGTCATTCGATGATGTTCGGGAATGTGGTTGGTGTTTTAAAACGTGTTTTAAATAGTTATTCTCGTGGTGTAGAGCGTCTGTTAAAACACAAACGAGTTGTGCACTTAATTTTAATGTTCCATTCGTGGTTGTTATCTGTCATATAGAATTGTAACATGGTGGTCTAGCGTGTGTTGATTTGTTGTATTTACCGTAGCGTTAAGCGTTACTTACAGTACAATGGTAAACACTACAAGTAGTTACACGGAACAGCAACAGACTCGCCCGTCTCTGTTGTAGTTGTTAAAAAGTTTTCATGTAAACTGTAAAGGAAAGTGTGCGCTCTTTACCTACCAATAGGTACTACTTTTTTTGGTTCAGCTTGGTAGACAATATAATCACTAAATTAGTAAACTTTTATCGTTATTTTTGTGAAAGTTGTTTTGTTAAGAATTTATTTTGTTTGCTTTTTTACATATACATCGAATTTAGTATTTTTGAAAGATGAATTGGATATGGAAGAGAACGAAGATGTTGCTCATAGTCAAAAGCTGGATTTTTTCGATAAATCATCAATACAAAGCAGCGCGGGCGGATTTGGGTGGAAGGTTGGTGACATGGATAGGTTTCGTCGTTTTTTGGTGTTGGGAAGCGATAAAGGCACTTTCTATATTTGCGAAAGAACGTTAGACTCAGAAAATGAGCAAGTCGTTTTGAATCTTTTAAAAGCAGGAAGGGGTGTTGAAGTTGTCAATGAAATAGAGAAGTATAGCATTGAGGGACGAACCGTAAGACAGCAGACCATCGTGTTTGCTCTCGCTGTTTGTGCACGGAAGGGAGATCTTGCCACAAAAAGACAAGCATACAAGGCTTTACCCAAGGTCTGTCGAATTCCGACTCATTTGTTTATGTTTATTGAGTTCTGCAAGTTGTTCAGTAAGCCTGGCAAAGGTTGGGGTCGTGCTCACAGGAATGCCATAAAACGATGGTACAAAGAAAAAGAGCCAAAGAAACTGGCCATGGATATCACCAAATATCAAAAGCGTAAAGGATGGTCACATCGAGATGTTGCAAGGTTAATGCATTTCAAGTCAGAAGGAACTGATGTTTCTGATGAGTTGTTTGTTATAATGAAGTATGTTGTTTGTGGTTGGAAGAAACTTTTTGAATATTTCTTTCCAGAAGATAGGACAGTTCTGCATCGTTCTATTGGAGTGAATGGCAGTGCAATGTTGGAATTTTTTAGGGCAGTTGAAGATATAAAAACAGCGCAAGAGGAGGCAAGAGTGATTGAACTGATAAATCAATATAATCTTGTTAGAGAACATATTCCAACACATTGGCTTAATTCTAAAGAGGTAAAAACATTTCATGTTTTATGTCCCTTCTACGTACAGTTTTGAAAGTGTAATCAAGGGCAGTGTTTATCATTTGGAATGATTTTAGATACAAGTTTTTCAAATATGTATAAAACATATCATAATATTTTTGTTCTAAGAGACTGCTTATGTTAATCATTATCATAATAAACACATATTTATTATTTATAATTATATCCTCTTTTTAAGGTTTGGAGGGCTCTTGCTCAAAAAATGCCAATGACTGCAATGCTTCGAAATCTTGGCAAAATGACAATAGTTGAACTACTAGACGAGCAGTTGGCATTGTCCCTTGTATGTGAGAAGTTACTCAATCAAGAGAAGTTAAAGAGAGCTCGCATTCACCCATTCAATGTTTTGGTTGCACTAAACACCTACTTGGATGGACATAGTGAAAGGGGAAAACTGACATGGAACCCAAATGAAGCTATTGTTAATGCATTGGAAGAAGCTTTTTACTTATCATTTAAGGTTTGCAATGTCTCCTTCCATGATTGACTAAATATTGTCTTATGATCAAATCACAAAATACTTTTAATTTTTTGTTGTGAATTTGTTTTTCAGTCTAAAATAATTATGAATATATCAGCAAATACCATGACCAGTCACTTTTCTAAATTAAAATTGTTCATTGAATAGGTGCATTAAACCGCAGAAGTCTAAAATGTAAATTTATGGCTATGCTTGCTAAAAAATTTAAATTAAATAACATTGACGCACTAAAATGAAAGGTGAATTCAGCCAACTCAGACCTACATGTTAAATAACCTAGATTTTGAAGTTTCACAGCCCTTCTTAACTTGACCACTGGAAAATTCATCTTCTCTATTTTATTGCATAGTCGATTCAGCCAACAAACAAGAGATACATGTTGGCATTGGATGTCAGTGGTTCTATGTCTTATTCTGGTTGTGCTGGTACACCGTGTTTAACGCCACGTGTGGCTGCTGCAGCCATGTCCATGGTTACAGCTCGGACCGAAAGCAAACATCTGTTTGTTGCTTTCTCTCATGAAATAGTTCCGCTGATGATCAGCAGTGACATGACTTTCAATGAGGTGCTAGAACTTATGGAATTGGTATGTAGTGTGAACTTATATTAATTTGTATCGTTTTTATTACTTTAAAAACATAACCTTGTTCCTGTTTTCCATTCTCTAGATACCAAATGGTGGGACAGATTGTGCTCAACCAATGTTGTATGCAATTAAGAACAATCTAGAGGTGGATGTTTTTATTGTTTATACTGACAGTGAAACAAAAGCTGGGTACATCCACCCAAGCAAGGCCTTGAAAAGGTATCGTGAGCATACTGGTATTCAAGCAAAACTCATAGTTGTTGCTATGACTTCAAATGGTTTCACGATTGCTGATCCAAATGATTCTGGAATGCTTGATATTGTTGGCTTTGACTCAGCTGCCCTGCACGTTATGAGAGAGTTTGTCTTAGGCTGAAGGAACTGCAAAAGATTTTTTCACAGATCTTTTTTTGAATATTACCATGAATATAAATTTGAAATTGCTGAACAAATTTTGCCTGTGTAACAGAATGCATGAAATGTTTTTATTACTTATTTCATTGTATTTAGTACAAATGTATGTACTATGCACTACGACATTGCTTCATTTGAATTGTTAATTGCATGAATTAATTGTCAGACTTAGCCAGTCGAGAAAAGTGCACTAGATCGAAGATTTTAAAACGTTATCATATTGTTTTATCCAGCTAGCGTGCACAACTTCCTTCTTGTCATTTGCATCTAATTACTTCTGATTTTCGTGAGTTTTTGTTGATAAAACTAATTGGTTCATTAATTGAACAAACTTATAAATCAATCGATTGATTAATTTGATGTCGCGTTGATACAATAAAAATCTACTTTTGATAGTAGCATTTTGCACTCTATCTCGTTCACTAACTTCAACACAAAAATAGTGTTCATGAACCATGATTACGTCATAAATAGAGATGTAAACACCAACAAAATCCCAATTACCAAGCAACTCGAATTCTTTATTATTTCACAAATATAACATTTTGCTTTAAAGAAACTTAACTGGGATTTGTCCATTATTACAGAAACGTCGGATCCAACGTAAAATGGGCCATCAAGGATGTATTGTTTAAGTTTAAGAACCATTGGTTTGTCAAATATATTAGAAGCATCTGGGCATACAGTGATCTTCTTTATAACCTCATACTTCAATTCTTGGCCTTCTTTCTCATTCTCTGTTCGTCTGTCCAACAAATACTCAAAAAATCCTGCAATGACAAACATTTCATTTTTAAGTTGTGTGTAATGCTTTGAAAGACATGTCCCTTGCAAAAAAAATATATTTTTTTGGAGAAAACTATAGTTTTTTAAGAAAACTACAGTATTTAGGAGAAAACTATAGTTTATCAAGGAAAACTATAGTTTATCTGGGAAAACTATAGTGTTTAGGAGACAACTATAGTTATTATGAGAAAACTGTGGCGTTTTTGAGACAACTATAGTTTATATATAGAACAAGTACTGTGTATAGTAGAAAACTATAGTTTATATATAGAACAACTACTGTGTATAGTAGAAAACTATAGTTTATGTGGAAAACTATAGTGTTTAGAAGACAACTATAGTTATGAGAAAACTGTGGCGTTTTTGAGACAACTATAGTTTATATAAGGAACAACTATTGTGTACAGGAGAAAACTATAGTTATCTGGGAAAACTATAGCGTTTACGTAGGAGACAGCTATAGTTTTATGAGAAAACTGCAGCGTTCAGGAGACAACTATAGTTTATATAAGGAACGACTATTCTGTACAGGAGAAAACTATAGTTTATCTGGGAAAACTATAGCGTTTACGTAGGAGACAACTATAGTTTTATGAGAAAACTGCAGCGTTTAAGAGACAACTACAGTTTATATAAGGAACAACTATTGTGTACGGGAGAAAACTATAGTTTATCTGGGAAAACTATAGCGTTTAGGAGACAATTACAGTTTTTATAAGAAACTATAGCGTGTAGGAGACAACTATTGTTCATATGTGTATAGGAGAAAGATATAGTTCATCTGAAACAAGCGGTGAGAAAACAACACTATAGTAGAAAAGATTATGTATCTTAGATCTATGTATTGTTATATTATGGGAATACATTATATTTGGATAGGAATATTGCAAGAAATATCCTATTAACATGGCTTATCTTATATTTACAAAGCTTACGTGCTGTTTACGGCACAATAGACCTTGTGCACAATTAATAAATATAACCGACCGACAGGAATATAACTACTTCATTTCAACCATATTAGGCATACTAATCAGATAAATTTATTTTTTCTGGACAACTTTGATACATTTGGAGACGATTTCATTTAAGTTCAATATAACTACCTCTGGTGACTCTATCATCTCTGATATAAAATCAGACGTAATGCTCAAAACAGTACACCTATACATTTGATTTCTTACAACGTTGAAAAGGGTGCATGCAATTACGTTCAATTTAGGACAAACACATTCTTCGTGATGAGGTATTAGACGGTTGCATCTTTCAAAGAAACCAATTCAGTTATTTTACAAAAAAATGTTTTAACTTGACGTGTTACTTTAACGTAGCAGTTTTTCCGCTTCATAGATCTGTTGTATTGATCGCTTTCGTAAAGTTTTCTATTAACAATGAATCGGTTGTATTCGTACACAACGCGGTTGACCACTCCACCAGCAGCCACTGTTAATGGTACTCTTTCTTCCACGGGAACGTAACGAATTTTTGCTGTACACAACGCTGTAAGATTTTGCGACAGTTTCACTGCTTTTTTTGTCAAGGACTTTCCATGTACCAGTTTTTTAGAAAGTTCAGAGACCAGTTCGTTTCTTTGCACACATTGTTTCATGAACAACGGTAACGTTTTCAAAACAGCGTACGTTTGGCAAACCTGACCAGAAACATACTGTGTTCCTTGGATCATATTCTTCAGAGTAGTATTGTTGCTTTCAAACAAAAATATTGATACAGTCCATAGCGGTCCACACATCTCAGTACTCTTAGCCAGGTGAGACAGTTGGTGAACATTAGATGTACAATGGGAAACACCATACAGCTGTTCCATCTTCACAATAAACAGATCAAGTGCAGCTTTAACTTTTGCCATGTCATTTTTTGAAATAGAATTATCAAGCAGCTTGTGAAGACCCCACACAAACACGAAAAAATGGTTGAGGTACGGTGCTGGAAGAACTCCTTGCATATTATAAGTGAGTAATACAAAACAAACGTTTTGTATTCATTACCTTTCCAGTGTTCGCGTGTAGTTAAAGATCTTGGAAGCCGTCGTACTTCTTTTGTAACAACGATGTTCTTGATTAGACTGTCATAAATTGTTTGTTTGGAAGGCTGTCCAATGTAACCATGGGATTTCATGGTTACTGCTGTCAAACCAAAGAGATACAAGTTGACGTGCCACTCCAAGTAGAGCACAATTTAAAAAGTCAGGAACAAAACCATTAACCATGTCAAAGTGACTAATCTTTGAAAGCATACTTGGCCCTTTCACATCCATTATTGCAGTTTTCTTTTTCAAAGCTTCTAATGCCCACAATTCCATTTCATGATGGGTGCCTCGTCAAATGGATAAACTCGCGTGCTCCCTCTACCACGCACTACCTGTATTCCTAAAACGCGAAACGTATCCAAATAATATGAATACAAAGCATAGCATAATCCTGCTTGCAAGTTGTTTATTAAATCAAATGAAGTCACATGGCTTTAACTCTAGTTTTGAATTGACGACTGACGCAGAAATGTCAGTCATTTGAGCCTGTGCACATTGCACAATTTGATTCATTCTCACAATGGCAAAACGGGTTGAAAAGGGCAAGATTTGTCTGAAAGTTCTAAAGGAAACAAGTTAAGCCGTATCTGTATTTGGCAAGTGGCAAACATTTCAAATGACAAACATTTCTGGGTCTGTACAAGAAAGATTATGCGAGAAATGTCGTTGAGAGTAAACTTGCAGATTTGGTTAGAATCAAATGTCACAGTTTAAATCGCATATGATAAAAATAAAACACAGTATACCTGCATGGAGACACCAATCGCACCCACAAATGCCATTAAACTGCTTCGAATTTTTTAGTTTAGGTCTTGCGGCGGGATCAGCAGAGCAAATAGGGGCAAAAAACCGTAAACGATGACCATGGAATAACAATCCTAAGACAAATTGATACAGTTTTTAGTATGGATTGAACTTATCACAACCACGAAAATAATCTTTTGATTCATTTAATAAAGGGGCGAGTAACTTTCATTGTCTGGTAAAAACAGCGCAACAAAAGTGAACCTGTAGGGCTAAACTTACTGTGGACAAACTTACTGAGTCTTACCTTGCATCAAGTTAGGCTAAAATATATAAATGTTAGAATGAACATTACCTCAGGGAAAAAGTAGTGGGGGGGGGGATGGGTCAATCAAGCTCCCTCTTTGGTGCTGTGCTTATTTGGTCTAACATATCGCTAAACTGCCCAAATATAACTGAAACCTGGTACATGCACATGATGTTGTTACTTTTAGTTGCCAGCTTTTCGGTTTCTTTAACAAAAGGTTGCAGAAGACGATTTGTGTTTAATTTGCACTTTGAAAACCATAATGCTGGCATGACTATATGCTTTTTACGAAGATCTGTTGGCAGTTCTAAAATGGTACACTGAATTAGCCATAGATCTTTATTAGATGACCCATAAAATAAGCAATAAAATTTTTAAACAAAAATAGCAAATGATCTTTATGAGATAATAAAATAGTTTATTATAGCTAGCACATTTTCAATTCATAAAATAGTTCACAGAAATTTCTCATCAAAGACAATTTAAACATATCTCAAGGTAGCTAAGCAGATCAAGCACTTACTAATTAAATTTATTCATACACTATAAATGATTTGCACATTTTACATAAATTGCAAATGCTCAAATCACTAGCTTCGAATATCACTACGTTATGAAGTTTGGATTATTCTTTTCTTCATACAACAGATGCATTACGTAATCAAATGCAATACGAACAAACGTGCAATTAAACAAAGACAATTACCTACAGAAATACAGGAATACCATCAGCATTCCACAGCAGAGAAATATCATTTGGTCCATAACCATAAACTTCCTTAAGTTTTTTGTGCACATGTCCATCCGTGGCATCAGTTATAAAGTCATTATCATGATGCTTTACAGGTTAGTTAAGTACACACTGGGCAACAGTATCATTCCGAAGAATTAGTTCAAGTTGTGATTGTAACGACAAGTAAGAAAAATAAGATTTATTGTTCTTTGCACTTTTCACATCTCTTTGCACATTGCATGAGCACTTTTTATTTACTTCACACATGTCACTTGGGCCAAAGTAAAATGGAGCACTCCTCACAAAACTTTGGTGATTGAATTTCTTGTTAAAGAGGTACTTTGTTTCAGGCTCAACATTTGGTAAATACAAATTCATGATTTTCAGAAAGTCACTTAATGCTTCATCTGTCAGTTGGTGTTTGATGACAGATGACATCAAAAGAACAAGGGACTGACTGCGGGTCAAAACTGCATCTTTGTGTATAGGATGGTTTCTGCCACTAACAAAACCATAATTTTGCACTTCACCACACTTTGTACTACCAAGGGAATCATCCACATCATCACTAAAATCATTTGGAAGTTTTGAAAGCTTCACTCACCTGTCGAGATATATTTTTCTTGAGCAACATAAACAACTGCAGCAACACATTGTTGACATATACCATGCTCAAATTGAGCAGGATTTTCACACATCCAAACCGGTAGAGCCAATCTCCATTAATGCTAGAGAAGCATAATCATTGATATAGATTTATACATTATATTTGCTTATTTGATTGTTCAAATTGGACAGTATATGGTTGAATTTTCAACTTTTGTATTGGATATATTGCCTGCACGTATATAAATGCTGATTCCCTGTTATTATTGCAAAAAATTTTCGTTAGGCTGATTGAAAGAAGACAGAGGACTAGCAAATTAAGTGTCAAGGGAAAATTTAAAATTGGTTGGTTTACCTTTGGAGAACCAATACATATATTCAAAAGCGATAGATATTCTGACGATAGTTCATAAACGCAACCTTCTACGGAACATTCAGGATCTTGGACTACGTTTGGAAAGCCCATGTCACTACCAAATGCACCTAAGACTTAATGGCAATAAAATTGATTTGAAAACTCTCTTAAAGACACTGCTTCTGTTATTTCTGACCTCGTTTATTAAAAACAAGTCTATTGCCAAATAGCAATCCCCAAAGACGTGATCTTATTTTGCACCGTAGTTGTATAGACAACCTAAATGCAAGCCCCAAATTCGTCAAATCAAAAGATATTTTCTTTTAAGTACAGATGGCAGTAGATACAAATCATTATACCTGTTTTGATTCACATTCAAACCATATGCAAAGTACAAAAAATGACCAAATTTCGGGCTTGTGTTGACTTCAAACTTCCATGGAGAGAAATCGGAGACTTTTTCATTTCTAAATAAAAAACAAGGTTTGTAAATATTCTATGAAATTTACTGATTATTTGTTTTTCAATTTAAAGTTTTACCTTGACAGCTTATTCACGGGTTTCCTTATTGCAATAATTTCAAGCTGAATTGTCTCACCGTTTTTAAAAGTTCCTTTGTTTTGTTCTTACTACAAAAAGTGAAGCAGATGGTCATTTCACTCTCCAAGTCTTTTTGTTGAGCTGATTTAAACTCATAAACTAAAAAATATCAACCTCACATTTTAGCTTTATGTACCTCTTTTTTGTCATCTAGTTTTGGGGACAAAACATTGAAGTGTTTATCATTTGGCAAAAAGCAACCCATTCATTTATTCACAGGAATTTCAATGCTCTCCTTGTTGTAATTTGCAGACTTATTTCGAAGAACAGGATTTGTCTTTTGATGGTTTATAAAACTGTTTCGTTTCGAGGGTGCGGATTTTTGTCTTGAATCTGTCAACTCAACTTTGTATTTTGAGATTTTTTTTCTAGAAACGTCATAGCCACCGTCCACCAAAGCTTTCCAAATATCTCTCGCGTGGACACTGTCCTCGTCTGATTGACGCTTGGTATTTTTTTCCTTGAATAAATGGTGTTTCTTGAATTTGACGATTGTATTGTGCACTTCTTTTGTAACATTTCTGAGTAGTTAGTATTTTGTCGATCTAAGTTTGAATAACGATCATGTTCAATATGTTCTTCTTGGAACTTGGAGTAGTAAAGAGTCATCTTTGTTTTCTTCTGTTGAATTAATAAGTGACATGTTTGTTACTCTGCATTTAGTGTTGTTTTGTGAAGCACGATTCTCCTGCAAATTAAAGTCATTTTCTGTCAAAAAGTAGCCCGTTCTTGAAGAAACTGATAACTTTTTAATGATTAGATATTTATAAACATCATCGTCGATTTTTACGCTATCACCGGAAGATAATTCCACATTACAGTGAGTTGATTTTAGATGATTGTCGTTATCATCATGTAAGCAACTAACATTATGAATATCTGCTATATGAATATCATAGATTCTATCTAAAGGATCTGTGTTACATGATTTCCTGTTATCTAAATCCCTTTCACCTTTAGAAAGTTGACCAGTCCAAACAACAACACCAGCTGCCTGTTTGGAAGCATTAGAATCATGAATATCAATAACATTGTCATTTGCTTCTTCATTTACAGAAATGATTCGTTGATTTTGTGCAAAGTCATTTATATCATGCCCTTTTACACCATCACCATGATCTAGTTGAGTTGTCTCACATTGTTCTGCCAGCAACAGCCTACGAAGATCAACGGTCAAAATGTTTTGAGAGATTCGTTGGCTGGCTGAAGAACACCTTGGTACATCCGGACTTTGGACGTTTTCATAAACTTGAAAACCATCGAAAGAGTTCTTGAAGCAATCTAGAAGTGAATAGCACAAAAAATCCAAGCTAAACAACATGATGATAAAACTTTGCGACATTTCATTTGTAGAAATATCTGCTCATCTCGATATAGAGATGCTAATAAAAAATTACTTAGCTCTCCAAAAAGGCCCTCGATAAGATTTTTCAAGAAAAGCGTAATCCTCAATTTGGGAATTTACATTTTGGATGCCTAGACATTTGGCAACGCTAGGCTTAGAAAGAAATCTTGCCGGGAAAAAGAGAGTCTTCAACGGTCCATTTTTCTTAAACTATTTTGTCGAGATACGGGACGATCTTGTGGTGGTTTATCTGGGAGAAGACTACAAACATATTCTGTTGCTAGTCTTGTTTTCAACTTGCAATGGCTGTTGGGGTCGGTCGTCTGAAGAAAACAAAATAGAAATGTTATTTTGTAATTAGCAATCGGGTTTGTCGTTTGTTTTTAACTTTTCTTTGTACACTACACTTAAATGTGTAATCAATAACCATTAATCAATCATTGATTATCGTTTTCTGACACAAACCGTGATCGACCTGTAATTCTTAATACTGAAGAGTATCGTAGTGTAAATGAAAATACATGCTCACTTTTTTAATCATATGTTTGATTGGTCGTTCATTGTTTCGTGAATGCTTTAGTTTAACATTAAATGGAAGATCACGTGAACCAGTTTTTGTCACCAATTGTGTTTTTGATGGCTCAGCTATGACCCTCTCTTTTCTTGCATCAATGCAAAGGTATTTACTGGGTTGCTGGAAAGAAGTAGAAAATTATTCTTTAATATATGTTTTCTTAAAACTCCACGAGAACATAGTCAAATCTATTTTATAACATTAGAGCAAAGTAAATACTTTACAGTGCCAGACTGCGAGTTTCAGTTTGGGTGGAAAAGCAGCTGATAAAATTAAGTGACATACGCTTTGTTGTTAATGATAAGTTAAAAAAGATTTCATACAGCAATAGAATCAAGTTGTCAGCAATACCTGATAATGAAATGGACTTTGCAAATAACTTTGTATTTATCGTTCATTTCATACTTTGATACTTCCATAATTATTTGTTACAATAAGTTGGTACAAAAATGAATGCTTCAAAATTCTTTATTCTTTACAGAAATTCACTCTCCATTTTCCTTTCCTTTTCATAAACACAAACTTGCTAGTAATAAAATAACACAGAGGTTTTTAGTTTCGTTGGTACAGTCAACTAAGTTGATATTTTGGTTTCCAGAGAAACGAAAGAGCTTCTCGATCCGTTCGTAGCGAGTAGAATGAGACTTATTTATTAAACTCAGGATTTGAACAAAATTATTTTCTAGAATGCAGTCTATATTTAAGGTTTTAGCAAGTTTGTAGATTTCGGAGACTCTGTAGCATGTGCATAAAAAACTGAAGGAAGTCACGGTCCATTCCTATCTCGAAATACGTTTTTATAAACAAGATTAAAATCGACTAAAACAGAACATCTCTCCTTGTACCTAGTGCATGGTATTTCATCCGTCGTTATATTTTATAACTGTTTGGGACTTTTCCAATTCATTGCCCTGTTATCAATTAAGATCATGGAATTGAAACGAAAATCTTCACGACCATAATTAAAGATAAGTTGGGTAAGCCAGCTGGTAAAGGCCGTTGAGTCTTCAGTGGTCTGGGGACAAGTAAAATGATTACATGAATCTTAATTTTTTTTAAATGGAAACATCGCTTTTAAATGTTGGTTAAATGTTAGCAATAATATAAATAAATATTTACGAAATGAACTTACATGAAAATAGTTTTATAACCATTAAGCTAGTTAAGTAAAGGAGAAATACATTTTTATAGGTTTTATTATCTGTAGATTTTACAACGATTCACAGTTTGTTTATCATCAACCATTCAGGGTGAGTCGATAGTGACAGTATGTATTGGTTTTATATTTGTTTGCTCTCAAAGCTCTTCTCTTGGTTTTGTACGTATCAGCTTGTGATTATTGTGAGAAGTACTTTACAATTATTTGAATGAGGTAAAATGAGATTAGTTTCAGTAAGATATTAAAGGAAAGCTTGAACAATGTCAGAAGCCAATGAAGGTAGATTATGAGAAGTATCATGTGACAGGATTAATACCCAGAAAAAATAAAGAATGTCATAAAAATCGTGAGATATTACCTGATATCTGTAATTTCAATAGTGTTGAAGTCAGTTAGATGATGCCATTTTGATGATTTCAGCTTCCTCAATTTTTTTGTTATCACAACTTTACACCAAATGGGTGACTGTGTGTCACTAGGTCATATGATGTTTTTCATGTACATTTAGGAATATATTTCTGGAAAAACATTGGAGAAGTGTTTTGGGATGCTCTGTTTGTGATTATTTCTTCGAAGCTCAAGGAAAGGTAAATGAATTTATGTGTAAATTGTTGTTTGTTCTTGTTTGGTTGAGAAGTTTTAAGGTACTTTCTTGAACGGTTTTCATGTTATATTTGTCTGACAAAAATGATCCTAAACAAATTAAATATCATCTTTTATGTTCAGGCTAATTCTCCAGAAGACATTCCTCCTGTACAGGATTCAGTTATCTCATCAGTATATTTCGCCATGATCTCTTCTTTGTTTCTGTTGTTGAAAATGAAGGTTTGTGTTTATATTAAGGTCAAGGTCCGAATTAGCGCTTCGCAAATCGCAAATTGCGAAGTGATTTCGATTTTGGCAAAATATTGCGAAGCAAATTTCGTAAAATTGCGAAGCTCATTTCGCATTTCTTGTTATTTAATGTAAATTTGCTTACTGAAAGCACTCTTTTTATATTGCTGTGATGGATGTGTTTTTATTATGCTTTGCGACCAGTCCCTAAGTTTTAAAATACGTCAAAAGAAATATCAAATGATCAAGTTTCTTGCACTATTTGCATAATTTCAAAGCGTTGCTATTACATCATGCCTCAGGAATGTGACTAACAGGAATTTATCCTAAAATGGTCGCAACTTTTTAAAAAACATCGCTGTCAATTGTAATATGAAACGTAACATTTTCAATATTATCTGAAAACGCGAAGTGACAAAGTCACAAACAAATACACACTGCATACGTTAACGATAGCAAAGCAAGACTGTAGAAAATTGGGAGCGAGATTTAAACGTTAAATTGATCAAAAGTCTTAGTACAGATAAGAAAAAAGTAGAAGCGTTAAAATGTTCTGTCTGTGTGGAATTCTCCTCAACAATTTCTTAAAGAGCTGGTTTTTCGCAAGCATGGATAGATGGGACAACATCTGTCAAATTAGATAGTTTGAAAAAACATGTCCAAGGTAAAGCACATCAACATGCAAAACGTCTTTTTGATCAGAAGTCCTTGGGCGAAACTTTTGGCGCACAAGTTGTTGAACGATCTCCAATTGGAAGAGGTTTGATGAAAATGGCAGAGATTGACAGGAAAGTAATGATTACTCGTTTCAACACTGCCTACTATTTAGCCACTTCAGAAAGACCCTATAGCGATAGTGAGGGCATCATTACGTTAAACGAAATGAACGGAATGATTCGCAGTTCCAAATTACGAAACGAGCGTGCTATGGCAAACATCACTGATTCAATTGCTGACAAACTCAAGCAGAAGCTGATGTCTGAATTGAAGAAAACACGCTATTTTTCTTTGTTGACCGACGGCAGCACTGACAAAGGCGTTTCTGAACAGGAAGTTTTGTATCTCCTTTTTATAAGCAGTGAAGGTAAATGCAATACACTGAACTGAATTATTTCGATTCTTGTCTTTAGATGTGTTATTTCTATTTTTTCAATGGACAGGTATCCCTCAAATAAGGTTTTTAGCAATTGAATCACCTACATCAACAAGTGCAGATGGCCGTAAGAAGATGATACAGGATTGCTTTCCCGGTTTCACATGAACAATTTCCCAAGACAACTGGCAGCGCTAAACGTGGATGGAGCTTCGGTAAATTTGGGTAGCATAAACGGATTTGCAGCCAAACTTCGCAAAGACTCACCATGGCTGCCTACTATTCATTGCTTCAACCATCGCCTTGAACTGGCTGTTAAAGACGCATTTAAAGGAACAGGTATGGTGTCACAACAATTAGACACTTCTTTTGTTTAAGATGTTGAATTTCAGAATAATGTGTTCATAATATATACATTACTCATTTAATCAGAATTTGACGAAGTGGATGAGCTCCTGACTAAATTGTATGACTTGTACCAAAAGTCGGCAAAGCGCTATCGCGAATTGAAGGGATTCACCGAGATTTTCGAAAAGAGCATAGCAAAGCCAGCCAAAGCCTTTGGAACGAGATGGATCACCCACAAGTTGAAAGCCATGGAGACCTTTGTTGCCAATTATGGCGCATACATGCTACACATTGAGTCATTGTCCCAAACAGATTCGGTGCCAGCAAAAAGAGAAGAATTGAAGGTTTTTTTGTCAAAATGGACGTATGCAAAGTATCCTATGCTGATGACAGTATACATTGACATTTTGACGCCTTTGAAGGTAATTAGTATAACGCTTCAATGTTCAGATTTGCTGTCTCATCACAACATATATAATCTGGTGCAAAATTAAGAGTTGTGACTTTTATTTTTAGGTTCTTAGCCTGGGATTCCAAAAGGAAGTTCACGACCCTGTTAAAGCGGTGAAGCGCATTAATGAATTTGAGTGGACTATGGTCAAACTAAAAGAATTGATCAATAAATGCGTTCAGGACGACTCCGAAAAACTTATTAATTTTACACGGTTTTTGAAGGAGTGCGAAGCCACAACGTCCAACGACGGTAAGTAATTGATGAATGAGTCCCTGACTTTACGTACGCTTGAAATGTTTTTTTACACAGTAGAACCTCACCAACCTTTGACAAAACGTCAAAAAATTACCAGGCATCAAGTGGAAGAACTTGAAGACGATGAAGATGAAGCAGGTACTTTTAAATGTTGTAATTAGTGTTTTGTAAATGTAATACTTTATGTCGTAACATTGCCTTTTCTGTTTCTGAAGATGTTTCTTACCAAAAAATAAAGCTAAAAGGGTTTAATGCGTCCCGGAGGAAAGTAACGAAAACTTATGAAAAAATGATTAATGCAGTGTCTAGGAGTGTGCAAGGAAGATTTGAAGAGTTCCGAGAAAGTGTGGTGTTTAAAAATCTGCCAGTCATATTGGACTTTGCAATGTGGCCCAAGGACGACGAAGCACTTAAGCGGTATGGCGACAAGGCAATTTTAGAACTGAAAGAGTTTTACCCCGCTTTACTTGTTCAGAATGGATGCAACATTGACAAAGTCGTCTCAGAATGGAATCGTTTGAAGGTTTGAATAGTAAATGCATCGTTTTGCTTTCGTATTATACAGTTGGATAACTGAATATTTCTTCTGCTAGTGCCACTTCAAAAGCTACATAGTTGGAGCAGAAAAAAAGGAAAAATATGTAAATGTATGGCAAAGCATCTGGGAAAATGTCATAATGCAAAAAGAGTGCAAAAATGTACTGCATATAATTGAATTGTTGCTCATAACATCACTCACGAATGCCAAGGTGGAGCGTTTATTTAGCCGAATGAACAGAATTAAGACAACTCTGCGAAATCGTTTGAGTACACAACGACTCGACGCTCAGCTAAGAATTGGTGAAGAAGGATGCCCGCTAGCTGAATTCAATGCGGAGGAAGCTCTTCAATATTGGCTAGAGCAAAAGATTAGACGCCCAAATGGTGCAAAACCAAGAAAGTATCCAGCAGAAAGGCAATCAAAGTCAGCGTCATCTACAAACGTTGTTGATATTGCAGCAGCTACGCTTTCCGATTTGGAAGAGAACGAATGCGAGGATTTTAGTTTATAGTTTTTAATATTAATAAAAAATATTGGCATAATCATGTGCATTGTAAAAATTGCGAGAGGAAAGTAAATCGGGGGGGGTCGATCGGAACGGGGGGGTCGGTACGAACTTATTCGAAAAAAGTTGCAAAGCAATTTTTTTGCGATAATTCCGACATTGAAGGTTAGTTAATGTTTTATTAATGATTATTTTGAATCAATTGCCTCTAATCCAATCAAGAGATTGATTGCTAGTTTTAATTTAAAAAGTATGCATTACATTGCAAAGAAGTGTTATCACTCAACAAAGGACATTGCATTAGGCATTCCTAGTGGTAGATAAAAATAATTTAGCCTTCATATCATGAACATGTGGTGAACACTTTAATGATTATTATTATTGATGAATTGAAAACATTCCTTTCCAGTTCCACCTTTGTTTGTGATTGAATTTCTTCATCAAGTGGTTGACTTAATCAAAGAATATTTCTCTGACTGTACTGAAACAATCATTAAAGAAAATTGTGTCATTGTATATGAGGTTTGAGATTAGTATATTTTGTAGAGAATCCAGCTGTTTGATAGATGAATTTCAATTTTTTTCTGTTGTGTGTGATGTAAAATATGATATTATATCTTTATATTCTTCAGTTATTGGAAGAGATGTTGGATAATGGATTCCCTCTTGCTACAGAGTCAAATGTACTTAAAGAGTTGATAAGACCTCCTAGTATAGTTAGAAATGTTGTTAATAAAGTGACTGGAGATAGCAAGTAAGAACTTTCCTTATGGTAAACATACAAGCCATGTTTTTATGTAGTGATCTATTTGTTGCTCATATAAGGATCAGATATAAATATGAAGCAAATCTGTAAAACCACTAAACATTTCTATATTTGCGTTGTTATTTATATACAACTTACTACAATATTTAGTTAAATTTGTTTTAGTTTACACATTTATGATCATTCTACATATAATTTAAGTTAAATATTTCATATTTTCCTAGTATGAGCAGTCATCTCCCAACTGGTCAATTGTCCAATGTTCCATGGAGGAGAAGTGGTGTAAAACATGCAAATAATGAGGTACGTAGCTATATTCACACTGTTCCATTAAGAAATTTAAAAAGAAAATCCGTTTTTATGCTTTTTTTAGTTGTAATGTGATGAGTGAACTTTTTTCTTTTATGAATTAGTTGTAATAAATATTGCTAATTAGTTGTTAGTTGTAATTATTCATAATTACTTCCAATTAATTCTAATTATCACAAATTAGTCCTAAGTATTTCTAATTAATTCTATTTATGTTATAGATTTACTTTGATGTAGCTGAAAGCATTGATGCCATCATTGATAAACAGGTAACAACATTATAATACTGTGGATTTCTTGTTCCCTTTGTGGAAGATGTATGACAAAAATATGTTTGTTGTTTTTGTTTAATGTTAAATTAAAACTAAGGACATGTACGAACTGAAAACTTATGGCATGTTTAAATTACTAAAATTTTCTGTTTTGTGTAGGGCTCCACCATATTTTCAGAAATACAAGGAACTGTAAGTGCCTTCCTTTTTTTATACTTTGTTATATGTACTCTCTAGTACAACATTTTAAAGATTTTTCCCCTTTTTTCAACGTTGTTCTTTCAGATTGACTGCAACTGTAAATTATCTGGCATGCCTGGTATACTTTGTTATGTCCCTAGCAGTGTGCGAATTAGTTCAGAAAAAACGATGTGCAATTTTTTTGACAAAAGTGTTTCTTTATAGGCATAAAGCGATATTACGTTGATTATTATATAGCGCTAATTGCCAAATTAATATTTTTAAACGTGAACAAATTCATGATTTACGACAGTGTTTTTCTTTAAAACCGCAGATTTTTGCGCATCGTTTGAAAAAGTGATGTGCAACTGTTTTCATTTTAGCTAAAACGATGTGCAAATTGCACATTGCACACCGTTAATTTGCACACTGTAATTATTGCAGAAATAAAATTGCTCAACTATGCAACTCTAGCACGTGATCAACTTTTTACTGGGAACTGTCGAGGAAAATGAAAAGATCAATAATAAACCAATAGTATTGTCAGTTAGTGACAGCTCTGTGTAGTATATTTGTACAGCTCTCTGAAAAGTTTTACAGCTCAGTTATATTTTCCTTGTTCGTAGTATAGTCATGCAATATAACAATATCGATAATGTTTATTGCTATTTGTGCATCTTTTTTTGTATAAATTGAAGAAAAATTAATTAATTTTATGAAAGCTTTTCTGTCTATATAGTCTCAGTTTTCAACAATAAGGTAGTTAATTTGACATGTCTTCAGTCAATGTGAAAATAATATTTATTTTCCTCTACATTGCAGAACCTATGGACCTTAACCAAGGTTAGTATTTTCATTTATTATAGAAGCTAATTATATAAACGTTTTACGATGTATTAATAACAAATAGTTTTATAAGTAAAAAGTTTTTCCCCTGAACAAAGTAATGTTCAATAAAACCTTATTATTTACATTGCAAAGCAATTTACATTAATGTAGTTTACTGTAATACCGCTGGTATCAAATATGATACCACATACTAAAATATGTTAAAAAAACTAAATTTCAATTATGTTAACAACTTTTACCTTTCAGATGAGTATAAAATGCAGTATTTATAGCATATTTATACCCTCTGGTACCTTTATGCACGCGTGGTAAAACATAAAACAAATATTGCATTCAGCGCGTTGTTGTCACTGATCTGTATACTAATTACCCGAACGGGAAACCACATCCAAATTACTATATTTTATTAACACGCGGCTGGGTATCAAAAACATGGATGCCGTCATACCAAATATGGCAAATATCTTAGACTTGAAAACAGTGCACACTCAGAACAACTAAAAATCATAAGTTTGTATTGATAGAAAAGAATCCAGTCACATCAACTGGTGCTCCGTTGACATCGGAAATTACAGGTAAAATCGACACTTTATTTACTATGGATTGCATGTTTAACCGTTGATATTAATTTTATGCAACTATCTGAGGATATGTAGGTACCGATGACTTTCAATTCTTCAAAAAAAAATTTCTCACCGACGATTTCAAAATGAGCAATGACGTGCATAAGAAATTGAAAAGGTAAATCTTACTATTTGTGTTTTTTTGATATTCCTTCAATTCCAGTTGAGTTTTTATCCACGCGAAGATATTTTTCTGCTTTATTGTTCAATCTTTCCGTGATTTTTCCACATTTGCAGCTTTGATTGGTTTTGTGGAAAATGTGGAACAGCGGGTCCAACTGACCAGATGCCATATCTTCACTTGTACATGGTCGTTGATTACGCTAACGGAATAACTGATCATAATATGAAACAAGAAATCAACGAGAAACTTGGTTGGCAAGCTTCAAAGTACATCGCATTCCGACCAAACGACCCGTCAAAGGTGTGGAAGGTTCGACCTCTCTCCAACAAGTGACTCGAAGTGGAACGCGATGATATTCCTTACATGCGATCCACTGGCACGTTGACAATGTTCCGCATGAAAGATGGCATTCCGCATTTAATTTTATTTTAACGTAATAATTTATATTCCCTAAAGTTCATATTCCTTATCAATAATGTAATAATCCAATAGTTCAATAATTATGAATATGTAACTTAATTGAGCAAAAAACAAGCTGTAACTAACCATATATCACATAAATGAAAGCCTTACATATCTTACCGCTGACGTTCTGATTTTTTTCTCATAAATGAAACGAGGATAATAGAAAAAGTGAGAATAACCCATCCGTTTTTCTTCGTAAATAATTTTAGAGCACTTAACGATTGAATTGTCGTTACTATACATGTTATTTGTCTATTTCATAATTATAAATGACCAAGTTGTATGATTTTTGGTTTTTGTTCGATCATTGATAAGCAAAACGTTGTCACTATACATGAATAATAAAGAATAACTTTTTTCCAGTTTTTATTAACTTTTGGTTAGCAATATGATTTATGTCTCCTGGCAATAACTATCATGTTAATGCGTACAAGTTCTTTAACAAATCAACTTTGGCAAAAACCTGGTGAGTGTCGTAGGTATCCAAAAATAACAAAAATGTTAGTAAATTGTCTAAACCTAATTCCTTCTTGAAAACTTATGTTCAACCTTAATTTCAACTCTCGCAAGAATCAAAATGCAACATTACAGAATCACTGCCTGGGTTGTCATTCGTCAAACAAAAGAGACACTACTTAATAATTATACATAACTAATGCATAATTGAGGTTTGTGAACAAATAACTGCCATGACTTAGCTAAGGTATTTAGAAATCAGGCAGAACACATTCGTAACTTCGTTCGTTAAAGTCTGCTCGAAGTAGCTAACTTATGTAACGTCTGAGTTTGATATTTACATGTAGTTAGTGTTTGATATTTCCTATGATTATAGAATCGTTCATGTTCAACAAAAACATCTCTACTTGATGAACAGAACATCAAAGGCTACCATTTTAGATAATTTTAGATTGAAAATTACCTGGAATTTTCTGCAATTTAAATGTATTTCCTCACAAAAGTAGCTCTTTTTCAAAATCAAGTTTATTATTGTATTCCTATAATTGCAAGGGAGAGGAGGGAGGGGTTATTTTAGCAAATTAGAAAGTAGCTATTATTAATTGAGTAAATTACGATTATATAGCAAAATTTAAGGTTGTCACTGAAGAGTGAAGTCCTTCTAGTTATATAGATGTTTAAAGAAATTGGTAAAGATAAATACGAACTCAGATAAATACTTTTAGGTTTGAGAAAAAAACATGACGTTTGTGACTTAATTTTTGAATAGTAGCCCCCAGATTCTTTTGATCTCTTTCCTGCTGGTCTTTTGAAATTGCTTACATCTTTTAAATATATGTATTTTTCGACTACGTCTTTAGAATGTTCTGAAATCCGCAGTGAACAAACAGCAGCGAAGAATTTAAAAGTTTATGAAACAATAAAAGACTGGAAACTTTTTTGTAAGTTTTATACACTTAATTGATTGTATAATTTATTAAGAGTATGTAACAGAGTAAAAAATATTGTGTTGAATTTTGAATTCTTATAGTGTATAATAACAATTTTAGAAAATTATATAGCGTCAATATTTGATTTAATCACCAAGAGTCTGTTTCTCTATCTTATTTCTACCTCTTCTTACAAAACTAATTCTTAACAGGGTCTTAATTTTTCGCCATCGCAAAAAAAAACATTAAAGAATTAATTTATAAGCAATGGCGATACGGCGAGCAAAACATTTCCGCAGAAATAGGGATTTTCTTTTCTTTATCATTCCACAATGGATTTCATTACCATGCAAACCTTAAATCCAGATTATAATACAACTTTTATCGTTTGAACAGTCAAGCTGTTGTATGTATATATATGGTTTATACGACGGTGTGAGATTTCGTTGCCGGAAGTTTAAACGCAGTTGAATATTTTGGAAATTAGCTACGAAATTAAAATCGCCAATATATATATTATAGCTATATACATATCAGTCACTGAACTTTTAATTTTCAAACTGTTTTGCATTTTATAGATATGTATGTATAAGCTTGTATAATATTTGACATCATACAAATGTCACTTTGTGTAACGTCACATATCCTTTTATCATTTTCTAAACTTCAAACTAGAAGGTCTTCACTCTTCGCTGATAATCATGATTTACTTAGCTAAGATTACTGTCCACTAGATCAATTACAAGACATACCTGACAAATGCTGTTCTTCCACAGTGACAGTTTTATCATTGCATCATTCTTTAAAGGGACGAGTCTATTATTTTTGCTAATTAGAAAGTATTCATTAGTTAAAAAAATCATGATTATATAGCTGTGATTATAATAAAGACTTAAGATTTTCAGAGATGACTTTCATATATAGTTACTTTGACGTTTGAGAAATAAAAATAGTCAGAGTTGCCGGTTTTGCAAGCCATTCATTGTGTGGTTTTCTGGACTAAAACAACTGTTGTTTCTTCCCTGACTTGTCGAAATTTAAAGTTATCTTTACGACATGACGTCGTTGTGACCAAAATTTCCTTTAAGGTCGCATCTCTTTAAAACGGTCTATACAATATGTTGAAGGTGATTTGAGCTACGTTGGGTTATTTTATTATTGTATTTTGATAAGGCCTCTGACAAATCTGTGTTTATATTTTGCGTAAAGGTGACAGCGTCGGCAAAGGCTATACCGATGAAAAGGAATTGTCGTCTGCAATACCTCACAAAAGTAAGCACATCAAATTTGATCAGTTTTGAAAAAAATAGTCCGTTTTCTCTTCATTTCATCTTTAAAAGAAGGATTTTATAATTTATTTGTGGGATAACACGCTTGGTCGATGACGAGCAATTAATTTAAAAAGATGGCATTTTTCAATTCTTCAAGACAGCAAAGCGTTTCTTTACAGCAGTTTTATAGAAAAAATATCAAATTTGAAACGTTTCATTCAGGAAATAACACGATGACCATGTGGAGACATTAGCTAATTTGCATGTAGTCAGAAAAAAGAAAGATTGAATAAATTCCTTCCTTTAAAATTGGTGTGACTTTATAAGCTATTGATTCAACTTTCATAGCTATATCATGTTGCATTATAAAGTCAGTATAAACACGTAAGCTGCTTCTGAATCAAAAATGAAATGTAAGTTTCATTTACTTGTTTTTTATTTTTTGTCCAGTGCATGGTCAAGAGTTACTATATGTCTTTTTCCGTAGATGAAGCTCCCAGTCCCAACACGAGTGACTTCAAAAATACGTTTTTAACCAAAGGTTGCAAAATTAAAGATTGTGTGCATGAAAAATTGAAAAGGTAATGATTTTTTATCAGATTTAGTATAATTTTGATTCATTTTGCTTGACAAGCCGCCATCATGCTGATTTTTTGTCGAACACCATGACGTTTTCCCATTCATAGTTTTTCTTGGCTTTGTTGCAAATATGGCATAGACCAAACGAACAAAGAGATCCGTTATCTTCGTTTGTACCTCGAAGTGGACAATAAAATGAGAGGGATTGATTTGAAACCAGAATGCTTCAGAATACATTGAATTACGTTTTGTCAACCCGTCAGACGAAATAATAATTCGGCCACTATCCAGCATCATGGTTCACTCAAAGCGCGATGATGAGCCTAATGAAAAATCCCGTGGGACGTTGACTCTGTTCAGCTGTAAAGATGGAAAACATTACGCGTTGACTTGTCTTCATGTTGGATATGGAAAAGTTCCGAAAGAACAAATGAATAATCAATTCTTTTACATTCGAGACAAAATTGAAAATGATAAATTGGCATTTGAGAAATTTCTACAAAAAAACAAGTACTCTTATACTCATAAAAACAGCATAAAAATACCTCTTGGCGAGCTATTTCATTACTCATTTGATCTTGAAACCGACATCATGGCAATCTTAATTGATGACAAAGAAAGTGAATTTACTGCGGCTGAAATAGAGATGCCGAGTTCTTTCAATGTTGTGTTTGATAATTTGTTATTGAAGGAAAATGAGAAAGTTTATAAAGTTGGCGACGAGTTTGGCTTGAACGTCATTGCTGACCTCAGTCGTAGCGTTTTTGACAACAAAAAAGAAGTGTTTCGTAACGTAGTGGCAGTAAAGAGTGATAACGAATTCCTCCGGCGTGGAGATTCTGGTTGCCTAGTGTATTATTATGATGAGAACAACAAAAAGATACCATTTGCGTATGGAGTTGCTGCAGTGACCAAGAAAAACGAGACGTATTATGTTTGCATGAGATTAAAAGATGGTTTAGAAAATTTGGGACTTCTCGAAAATGTCTCCTTCAAAGACTTTTTACGTGGCACTAAATGATTACTCTTTGTGGAGAAGAACATATATATGCATCATTTAAAACCTATGTACTCATTTAACTTATGTTCATTTATATATTATTTTTACAGGTATCAATTTGTTTAGAATTTATTCATTAATTTAACATTTGCGCACTTTTTTTGCGAAAATTCCTACTGTAGCTAAGAACTTGTTTTAGAAATGTCCTTATCTTCAACATGATTTCCGTCGCTACATATCATGAAAAGCGTGTATTCAAAAATTATAATTATTAGTGATCGAGCTGTATTTTAAGACTAAATACAGCTATAGAACTATATTTGCATCTGTGGTTAATATAAAGGTACAGAAGAAAAAATAGTCAAGTTTTACAGACACCAGTTTCTGAGTAAATTAATTGAGTACTTTCATTACTTCATATTCATTTCAAAGCTTGGTTTAATAGTTTTATTTTGTATAATATAAATATGTCAAATACGACAATGTTTTTTTAATGTTTTGTCACGAATGCTATCTATTACAAGGACTCAAATCATATGGGGATTTAACGACAAGAGCAATCATCTTGTCAAGGTAGGAGAATATCTTTACTCAAAAAAATGTTCACGAAACGTTGAAATGTGCTTATGTCAAAAGGAGTTTCCACGATTATTATAAATTCGCAATACAGAGTTCACGATTCAATGTTCAAAATTGCTGGAAGGATTTACCTTGTAATTCTCAAGAGTTGACATAAACAGTGTATGTTACAATCACTTCTATGTTCAGACAAGAATTATATCAAGTAATTGTGTAGAGTTAGCTTGATGATCGTTAGTGCGTGTGAATTGAAGTGGATTATGATTGTGCAAGAAAATAACTCGAGTCATTGACACTAACCTGTCTCCTGAGAATTGGTGAAATCTGATGGGACCTTTGTTCGTTTCAGCCTCGAAATCCGGAAAGACATCACCTAAGTTAACCATTATTGCAGTACAGCTTTTCTACTGTTGATCTGTAAATGAACAATAGCGCGTTTATTGTGGTGTGGGGTGATGCATGATGGGGTGAGTCGCAATTAAATATTTAATTATGAACATTATTGTAACTTGTTTGTGTAACCTTGTGACATTAAGAGCAACAAAATTAAACAAACCTTAGTAAACTTTTTGTAAATTTATCGAAACGTGGGGTGATGTCATTGGTCATTATAAATAATCATTGTTGTTGAGTGATAAATGTTTTTCTTTCATGATTTCCTGATCAATTTCTTAGATTTCGACAAGGGGAATTTATTTGAATCGGGTGACAACTTTGGTTTATGTAGAATTTGGCGAAGAATATGGCTTCGATGGTTTCGATTTGAGCTTCTTCCTTTTTGCCGAACCTACTACTTATGAAAGAAATAAAGGCGGGCGGGAGGGAGGACATGGGTCATCTTATTAGAAATGGAGAAGAAAATCCTGACTTCAACTGAAGATAAATAAGGTAATGTTGGTGAGTCTAAAGTGGACTGGGGACTAGCAACATGAATGTTAATTTTTTAAATGGAAACATCGTTGTTAGTAGAAATATAATAAATATTTACGAAATGAACTTAAATGAAAATAGTTTTATAACCATTTTTTAATTTAGACAAACGAGAAATATCAGTTTATGTTGCGAATTTTTTAAAGGTTTTGTTATTTGTGGATTTTAGAATGATTCTCAGGGTTAGTAAGTATTGCCGTATTGGTTATAACGTTATGACTTACATAGTTATGACTGGCTCCTTTCCTGGTTTTGTATGAAGGAAAGCTTGAACAAAGGGAAGGTATAAGGAAGTTATCATGTGACATGATTAATGCACAGATAAAATAAAAAATGTCATGAGAATTGTGTGATATTCGCTGGTATTGGTAATTTTAAAAGTTTTGACATCAGAAAGGTGTTACCAAGTGTCATTTGAATGCAATAGTTTCAGTCTCCTTAATCATTTATTTATCGCAAGTTCGCAACATTATTGTCCACTAAAAATGGTGACTGTATGTCATATGATGTTTTTCATGTATATTTCGGTATATAATTCTGGAAAAGAATTGGAGAAGTGTTTTAGGATGCTCTGTTTGTGATTATATCTTTCAAGCTCAAGGAAAGGTGAATGGCTTATATGCAAATTGTTGGTGATTGACATCATACACTTGTGATGTATTGAAGACTATTTATATAGTTGATGAGTTTTAAGCATGTATCATGTGCCAGTATATATTTGTCAAACAATAACTGCACTTTACTTTCTTAAATCAAGTATTTGCTGATTTCAGGTCAGTTTTCCTGAAGACATTCCTGTCATTGCAACATGATTTGGTTATTTCAACCGTATATTTTGTCATATTTTGTCGTTGTTTATGTTGTTGAAAATGAAGGTTTGTGTTTAAATTTATCAATGATGAACTGATATTGCAACAATGTTTTTTTTGTGGGGCAACTATCATTGATCAAAACAGACTTTTGTCAGTTTTTGAATATGAATGCAATGCTCATGTATGTACTGTCTTCACTTTATTAAAGGCATGATATTCTTTTGTTGATAAACTAGGCTGAAAGGCCATTTTATACTGGTCATGAATCTCAGGGTGTGAAATTGTGTATTAAGGTGGAAAAGTGAATCACAATTTTTGTTAAAAGTTTGTTGAACTATCACCCTGAAATGAGAAACATACCTTGTTTCTTGTTTCTGGTATGTTGTTTCATTTCATATCTTGCTGCACAATAGTCATAATACAGGATTGATGTAACTAAAAACAAACATTTCAAAATTGACAAAGTAGAACGTTTATCATAGTTGTTAAATGTTCATGAAAGCATGAAAATATTTTCAAACTCTTAAACACTTCATGTTACGTTGGTTAGTTATTATAGTTCACACTTGTCATCAGTATCTTTATGTTCTACGTAATTCCGACATACTCAGTTTGGTTATGTCAATTGCACAATGCACCATCTTTGTCTGAATATTTGAAACTTTGTCGACTCTGTTTGCTTTGACTTTAAAGCATTTTACTACGACAGGTAGACACAAGAACAGGAAAATACTTTCCAATTCTAAAAATCATGAAAAGCCACGACTTCTTACAGTTTTCATTCAGTAGATCTAAACAAGAAGTTAAGATGATAATATCAAAATTAGAATTATGGCGTGTTGTATGAAGTTCCTGGACCGGTCAACCCCCCTGGCGGGGATTAATACTGGCCGGCATACAAATGTTGTTTGTTTGTTTTTTTGTTGATGAGATTTAAAAATTTAGATAAACTGTAAAGTTGTTTAGCTTTTTGTATTTACCGCGCGTTTAGTGCATCGCAAGTGGTCTGAAGTGATTTTAGGAATTGCAACATGTCAATTCATATCCTTAAAATTAGAGTATAAGAATTAAGTACTGGGTGATTCTGCCGTCACTTGTGCGACATTTACACTGTGATTCTATAGTTATTCCCGACTTAAAGCTTAGACAAAAATGAATGCATTACAAATTAATACATTGTGGTAAAATGTTTGGCTTTTAATATTCATGTACATTTTATATGTTGGTGATATTAGCCAAATCATATCTCAATGTAAAGTTTAGAACTTCAAAATAGAAATAATTTCTTTTGCCGACAATTTTCAAGGAAAAAGCTTAAACATGGTGAACATGAATATCAAAAAACTGACTTATGAAATATCTCGGGTAGGATGTATTCGCTGTTAAATTGTGTGAAATTGAAGGTATTTTGATGAGCCTTGAGACAGACACTGATAATGAAGATATCAGTCACTATAGAAGATTTTATTATTGTCGTTGGCTCCATCAATGCAGCAATCTTTACTCGATAAAACCCCTGTTGCCAATCGTAAAGGTGGAAAAATTTCATTTTAGTTCATGTAGGGTGTTGAAACTTCGTTTTCTTTAAATAAAATTTGATGGATATTTGCGATTATTAAATGAGATATGATCTTCGCACTTAGCTGGACAATTTAAGCAATCGTCTCAGGACCTGAAAAAATCAGGTGACTCAACGGGATTCGAACCCATGACCTCTGCGGTGCCGGTGCAGTGCTCTGACCACTGAGCTATGAAGTCACACAGTGGTGAGCAGGTCAATATTGTTGGGCTCATGTTTTCTCGTGAAATGAATGTCATGTGAATGTTTTTATGCTAAGTGCGAAGATCATATCTCATTTAATTTCAAAACACCGCACTGCATAAAAACATTCATTTGCGATTATGATAGAACAAATCTACAACACAAACTTAAAGATGCTCAAAGTTACTTTACAACTGTAGTACTTAACCATCAATTAGTTTATATTTATGTTGATAACGTAAATGTTTTACATTATTTCTCAGCTTAAACCTTATCGTTTCGTGTAGGTGACGTAGCTAATTCTATTTTCCCGATGACGTGTATTTAACGAGGACCATGTTGTGAAATGTAAGTCTAACCTGGAGTTTCATGAAAACAAAAAAACAGGAAAGCAATGATGGCAACATTGATGATAATTATGGAGGATATGTGAATATAAGGACCAATGTTCCATGACTTAAAGAAAGAGTTTACAGCCAATAAACACACTGGTGAGAAGGTGTACTATGTTGGTCAACATGATTATAATGTGTTTAATGTTCAAAACCAACAACTGTTCTTACTGTGAGAACTTCTCATCTACTAAGAAAGTGAAACTATTACAGGTCAGTACTTGTACATCAAACTTTAAACTTTAAACAAGACTTTGTTGAATGCTTATTTTTATGTGAAAATCTTCCACCGTTCGGCGTACATGTTTTTCCTTAACGAATGAAATATGCAATGATTTCATCGTCTATTAACGATAACTATTATCGTAAATAATCTAGTTTCGTAGTTTTGTACTGCCTATGTATGAAATGACTTTACATTTTTCTTGCCGGTGTCCGAAGCCTAATCTGTGAGTCTGCAAATCTAAACCTTTATTTCAATTATCGAAAACTTTTACTTAAAATTTATCAAAAAATGCTTCGTTTCGAATCGGCAAATTTCGTGTTTCTATCCACTTTTCTAGAACATGGATGAATGTACAATATTGCAAAGAATATGGCTACTTTCACATTTTGAAGTTTGGAAAAAGGATATCTTTTCTATGTCAATATTTACTTGTTGAACTGAGTCTCGAGAATGACTGCACGGAATAATAAAAGGAGAATTTAAGATCTGTATCCCCTTGTAATTGCTATTGGTTTATCTCTTTTTCAAACTTTAATGGTAGTTTATTAGAGAGAATTATTTCAAGATATTTTTTCGAGAGGTAAGTTGTTAACACAATTTTGTTTAAGATTCTTTAGAAAATAATGAAAACTGTCCTCTATCTTACACCGGCTGAAAATGGTGGTCACATCCCAGATGTTTGGCAATTGCTACCAACTCTATAATTACCGTTATCGTAACTGCGTAAAAACACTATCGATAAAGCGCTTTTAATAAAAACGACCAGTTTTTCTAAAATAAACATGTTTCAACATCTCATGGAAAAGAGTCTGCTTAAGGAGGCATATACAGTAAAACTTTTACTAAAACTATGAGAGAAAACACTGTGGACGAAATTGATAGTGGTGCAAACAAGGGCGAAGTTGAATATAACGTAAAAACTGACAAAGTTCATATTTTAGGCTTAGAAGATCATGGGTCTGTTGAAGAGAGTAATGTTGGCAATAGAACAGGTTACAAATATCTCATGAAACCCTTCAAAATGCTGATGTATCAGCGAATCAAACTCGTGAAGCTAAAGAGAGTCGTTTCGATGAAGTGATCCGTGTTTCCCACGAGAGTCGTGGAAATAACGAGAGACGAGTTGCTAATGACTATCGTGTTGTCGAAGAATGGAAGTCTTCAGAGTTTCGTGAAAACAGAAGAAAGGAAAGTGGTAATTTCAATGTTGATGATAAATATGGAGAATATGTGAAGCTAAAGTCCAATGCTCCACTACGTACAGAGAGGTTACAGCCAATCAACTTCTCTTCGAAGTAGACAGTCATAATGACGTCACGTAGTATGGCGTCACTTCACAACATTTCAAGAAACATGATGCCCAGTGATTCAGTGAGAAATTATACCAACATGGGCTACAGTCAATATGGCGATGATGTGTCTAGTGTTGATTATCAACAACCTGTTGTTGTTGTGAGAACATTTGATCATCCAGGAAAGTCGTACTATTACAGGTCAGTTGTACTACCGCGGGTCAGCAATCCTATTATAGGTCAGTCGTACTACTGCTGGGCAGTTATACTATTACAGGTCAGTTGTACTACCGTAGAGCAGTTATACTATTACAAGTCAGTTGTACTACCACTGGTCAGTTATACTATTACAGGTCAGTTGTACTACCACAGAGCAGTTATACTATTACAGATCAGTTGTACTACCACAGAGCAGTTATACTATTACAGGTCAGTTGTACTACCTACCACAGGGCAGTTATACTATTACAGGTCAGTTGTACTACCACAGGGCACTTAAACTATTACAGATCAGTTGTACTACCACAGAGCAGTTATACTATTACAGGTCAGTTGTACTACCTACCACAGGGCAGTTATACTTTACAGATCAGTTGTACTACCGTAGAGCAGTTATACTATTACAGGTCAGTTGTACTACCTACCACAGGGCAGTTATACTATTACAGATCAGTTGTACTACTGTAGAGCAGTTATACTATTACAGGTCAGTTGTACTACCTACCACAGGGCAGTTATACTATTACAGGTCAGTTGTACTACCTACCACAGGGCAGTTATACTATTACAGGTCAGTTGTACTACCACAGGGCACTTAAACTATTACAGATCAGTTGTACTACCACAGAGCAGTTATACTATTACAGGTCAGTTGTACTACCTACCACAGGGCAGTTATACTATTACAGGTCAGTTGTACTACCTACCACAGGGCAGTTATACTATTACAGGTCAGTTGTACTACCACAGGGCACTTAAACTATTACAGATCAGTTGTACTACCGTAGAGCAGTTATACTATTACAGGTCAGTTGTACCTACCACAGGGCAGTTATACTATTACAGGTCAGTTGTACTACCGTAGAGCAGTTATACTATTACAGGTCAGTTGTACTACCTACCACAGGGCAGTTATACTATTACAGATCAGTTGTACTACTGTAGAGCAGTTATACTATTACAGGTCAGTTGTACTACCTACCACAGGGCAGTTATACTATTACAGGTCAGTTGTACTACCACAGGGCACTTAAACTATTACAGATCAGTTGTACTACCACAGAGCAGTTATACTATTACAGGTCAGTTGTACTACCTACCACAGGGCAGTTATACTATTACAGGTCAGTTGTACTACCACAGGGCACTTAAACTATTACAGATCAGTTGTACTACCGTAGAGCAGTTATACTATTACAGGTCAGTTGTACTACCTACCACAGGGCAGTTATACTATTACAGGTCAGTTGTACTACCTACCACAGGGCAGTTATACTATTACAGGTCAGTTGTACTACCACAGGGCACTTAAACTATTACAGATCAGTTGTACTACCGTAGAGCAGTTATACTATTACAAGTCAGTTGTAATACCTACCACAGGGCAGTTATACTATTACAGGTCAGTTGTACTACCACAGAGCAGTTATACTATTACAGGTCAGTTGTACTACCTACCACAGGGCAGTTATACTATTACAGGTCAGTTGTACTACCACAGGGCACTTAAACTATTACAGATCAGTTGTACTACCGTAGAGCAGTTATACTATTACAGGTCAGTTGTACTACCTACCACAGGGCAGTTATACTATTACAGGTCAGTTGTACTACCACAGGGCACTTAAACTATTACAGATCAGTTGTACTACCACAGAGCAGTTATACTATTACAGGTCAGTTGTACTACCTACCACAGGGCAGTTATACTATTACAGGTCAGTTGTACTACCACAGGGCAGTTAAACTATTACAGATCAGTTGTACTACCACAGAGCAGTTATACTATTACAGGTCAGTTGTACTACCTACCACAGGGCAGTTATACTTTACAGATCAGTTGTACTACCGCAGTTATACTATTACAGGTCAGTTGTACTACCTACCACAGGGCAGTTATACTATTACAGGTCAGTTGTACTACCGTAGAGCAGTTATACTATTACAGGTCAGTTGTACTACCTACCACAGGGCAGTTATACTATTACAGATCAGTTGTACTACCGTAGAGCAGTTATACTATTACAGGTCAGTTGTACTACCTACCACAGGGCAGTTATACTATTACAGGTCAGTTGTACTACCTACCACAGGGCAGTTATACTATTACAGGTCAGTTGTACTACCTACCACAGGGCAGTTATACTATTACAGGTCAGTTGTACTACCTACCACAGGGCAGTTATACTATTACAGGTCAGTTGTACTACCTACCACAGGGCAGTTATACTATTACAGGTCAGTTGTACTACCACAGGGCAGTTAAACTATTACAGATCAGTTGTACTACCACAGGGCACTTAAACTATTACAGATCAGTTGTACTACCGTAGAGCAGTTATACTATTACAGGTCAGTTGTACTACCTACCACAGGGCAGTTATACTATTACAGGTCAGTTGTACTACCTACCACAGGGCAGTTATACTATTACAGGTCAGTTGTACTACCACAGGGCACTTAAACTATTACAGATCAGTTGTACTACCGTAGAGCAGTTATACTATTACAGGTCAGTTGTACTACCTACCACAGGGCAGTTATACTATTACAGGTCAGTTGTACTACCGTAGAGCAGTTATACTATTACAGGTCAGTTGTACTACCTACCACAGGGCAGTTATACTATTACAGATCAGTTGTACTACCGTAGAGCAGTTATACTATTACAGGTCAGTTGTACTACCTACCACAGGGCAGTTATACTATTACAGGTCAGTTGTACTACCACAGGGCACTTAAACTATTACAGATCAGTTGTACAAACACAGAGCAGTTATACTATTACAGGTCAGTTGTACTACCTACCACAGGGCAGTTATACTATTACAGGTCAGTTGTACTACCACAGGGCATTAAACTATTACAGATCAGTTGTACTACCAGAGCAGTTATACTATTACAGGTCAGTTGTACTACCTACCACAGGGCAGTTATACTTTACAGATCAGTTGTACTACCGTAGAGCAGTTATACTATTACAGGTCAGTTGTACTACCTACCACAGGGCAGTTATACTATTACAGGTCAGTTGTACTACCGTAGAGCAGTTATACTATTACAGGTCAGTTGTACTACCTACCACAGGGCAGTTATACTATTACAGATCAGTTGTACTACCGTAGAGCAGTTATACTATTACAGGTCAGTTGTACTACCTACCACAGGGCAGTTATACTATTACAGGTCAGTTGTACTACCTACCACAGGGCAGTTATACTATTACAGGTCAGTTGTACTACCTACCACAGGGCAGTTATACTATTACAGGTCAGTTGTACTACCTACCACAGGGCAGTTATACTATTACAGGTCAGTTGTACTACCACCACAGGGCAGTTATACTATTACAGGTCAGTTGTACTACCTACCACAGGGCAGTTATACTATTACAGGTCAGTTGTACTACCACAGGGCACTTAAACTATTACAGATCAGTTGTACTACCACAGGGCAGTTATACTATTACAGATCAGTTGTACTACCGTAGAGCAGTTATACTATTACAGGTCAGTTGTACTACCTACCACAGGGCAGTTATACTATTACAGGTCAGTTGTACTACCTACCACAGGGCAGTTATACTATTACAGGTCAGTTGTACTACCACAGGGCACTTAAACTATTACAGATCAGTTGTACTACCGTAGAGCAGTTATACTATTACAGGTCAGTTGTATACCTACCACAGGGCAGTTATACTATTACAGGTCAGTTGTACTACCACAGAGCAGTTATACTATTACAGGTCAGTTGTACTACCTACCACAGGGCAGTTATACTATTACAGGTCAGTTGTACTACCTACCACAGGGCAGTTATACTATTACAGGTCAGTTGTACTACCTACCACAGGGCAGTTATACTATTACAGGTCAGTTGTACTACCACAGGGCAGTTAAACTATTACAGATCAGTTGTACTACCACAGGGCACTTAAACTATTACAGATCAGTTGAGCAGTTAGCTATACTATTGTACTACCACCACAGGGCACTATACCAGTACACAGCACTTACATTAACAGTTGTACTACCACAGGCATACTATTGATGTACTTGTTGGCAGTTATACTATTGTCAGTTGTACTACCAGCAGTTACTATTACAGGTCAGTTGTACACCTACCACAGGGCAGTTATACTATTACAGGTCAGTTGTACTACCGTAGAGCAGTTATTACAGGTCAGTTGTACTACCTACCACAGGGCAGTTATACTATTAGGTCAGTTGTACTACCGTAGAGCAGCGTACTATACTATTACAGACAGTTGTACTACCGTAGGTAGTTATACTATTACAGGTCAGTTGTACTACCTACCACAGGGCAGTTATACTATTACAGGTCAGTTGTACTACCACAGGGCAGTTATACTATTACAGGATCAGTTGTACTACCACAGAGCAGTTATACTATTACAGGTCAGTTGTACTACCTACCACAGGGCAGTTATACTTTACAGATCAGTTGTACTACCGTAGAGCAGTTATACTATTACAGGTCAGTTGTACTACCTACCACAGGGCAGTTATACTATTACAGATCAGTTGTACTACCGTAGAGCAGTTATACTATTACAGGTCAGTTGTACTACCTACCACAGGGCAGTTATACTATTACAGGTCAGTTGTACTACCACCACAGGGCAGTTATACTATTACAGGTCAGTTGTACTACCTACCACAGGGCAGTTATACTATTACAGGTCAGTTGTACCACCTACCACAGGGCAGTTATACTATTACAGGTCAGTTGTACTACCTACCACAGGGCAGTTATACTATTACAGGTCAGTTGTACTACCACAGGGCACTTAAACTATTACAGATCAGTTGTACTACCGTAGAGCAGTTATACTATTACAAGTCAGTTGTAATACCTACAGGGCAGTTATACTATTACAGGTGAGTTGTACTCACAGAGCAGTTATACTATTACAGGTCAGTTATACTACCTACCACAGGGCAGTTATACTATTACAGGTCAGTTGTACTACCACAGGGCACTTAAACTATTACAGATCAGTTGTACTACCACAGGGCACTTAAACTATTACAGATCAGTTGTACTACCGTAGAGCAGTTATACTATTACAGGTCAGTTGTACTACCTACCACAGGGCAGTTATACTATTACAGGTCAGTTGTACTACCACAGGGCACTTAAACTATTACAGATCAGTTGTACTACCGTAGAGCAGTTATACTATTACAGGTCAGTTGTACTACCGTAGAGCAGTTATACTATTACAGGTCAGTTGTACTACCTACCACAGGGCAGTTATACTATTACAGGTCATTTGTACTACCGTAGAGCAGTTATACTATTACAGGTCAGTTGTACTACCTACCACAGGGCAGTTATACTATTACAGGTCAGTTGTACTACCGTAGAGCAGTTATACTATTACAGGTCAGTTGTACTACCTACCACAGGGCAGTTATACTATTACAGATCAGTTGTACTACCGTAGAGCAGTTATACTATTACAGGTCAGTTGTACTACCTACCACAGGGCAGTTATACTATTACAGGTCAGTTGTACTACCACAGGGCACTTAAACTATTACAGATCAGTTGTACTACCACAGAGCAGTTATACTATTACAGGTCAGTTGTACTACCTACCACAGGGCAGTTATACTATTACAGGTCAGTTGTACTACCACAGGGCACTTAAACTATTACAGATCAGTTGTACTACCACAGAGCAGTTATACTATTACAGGTCAGTTGTACTACCTACCACAGGGCAGTTATACTTTACAGATCAGTTGTACTACCGTAGAGCAGTTATACTATTACAGGTCAGTTGTACTACCTACCACAGGGCAGTTATACTATTACAGGTCAGTTGTACTACCGTAGAGCAGTTATACTATTACAGGTCAGTTGTACTACCTACCACAGGGCAGTTATACTATTACAGATCAGTTGTACTACCGTAGAGCAGTTATACTATTACAAGTCAGTTGTACTACCTACCACAGGGCAGTTATACTATTACAGGTCAGTTGTACTACCTACCACAGGGCAGTTATACTATTACAGGTCAGTTGTACTACCTACCACAGGGCAGTTATACTATTACAGGTCAGTTGTACTACCTACCACAGGGCAGTTATACTATTACAGGTCAGTTGTACTACCTACCACAGGGCAGTTATACTATTACAGGTCAGTTGTACTACCTACCACAGGGCAGTTATACTATTACAGGTCAGTTGTACTACCACAGGGCACTTAAACTATTACAGATCAGTTGTACTACCGTAGAGCAGTTATACTATTACAAGTCAGTTGTAATACCTACCACAGGGCAGTTATACTATTACAGGTCAGTTGTACTACCACAGAGCAGTTATACTATTACAGGTCAGTTGTACTACCTACCACAGGGCAGTTATACTATTACAGGTCAGTTGTACTACCACAGGGCACTTAAACTATTACAGATCAGTTGTACTACCACAGAGCAGTTATACTATTACAGGTCAGTTGTACTACCTACCACAGGGCAGTTATACTATTACAGGTCAGTTGTACTACCACAGGGCACTTAAACTATTACAGATCAGTTGTACTACCGTAGAGCAGTTATACTATTACAGGTCAGTTGTACTACCACAGAGCAGTTATACTATTACAGGTCAGTTGTACTACCTACCACAGGGCAGTTATACTATTACAGGTCAGTTGTACTACCACAGGGCACTTAAACTATTACAGATCAGTTGTACTACCACAGAGCAGTTATACTATTACAGGTCAGTTGTACTACCTACCACAGGGCAGTTATACTATTACAGGTCAGTTGTACTACCTACCACAGGGCAGTTATACTATTACAGGTCAGTTGTACTACCTACCACAGGGCAGTTATACTATTACAGGTCAGTTGTACTACCTACCACAGGGCAGTTATACTATTACAGGTCAGTTGTACTACCTACCACAGGGCAGTTATACTATTACAGGTCAGTTGTACTACCACAGGGCACTTAAACTATTACAGATCAGTTGTACTACCGTAGAGCAGTTATACTATTACAAGTCAGTTGTAATACCTACCACAGGGCAGTTATACTATTACAGGTCAGTTGTACTACCACAGAGCAGTTATACTATTACAGGTCAGTTGTACTACCCACCACAGGGCAGTTATACTATTACAGGTCAGTTGTACTACCACAGGGCACTTAAACTATTACAGATCAGTTGTACTACCACAGAGCAGTTATACTATTACAGGTCAGTTGTACTACCTACCACAGGGCAGTTATACTATTACAGGTCAGTTGTACTACCACAGGGCACTTAAACTATTACAGATCAGTTGTACTACCACAGAGCAGTTATACTATTACAGGTCAGTTGTACTACCTACCACAGGGCAGTTATACTTTACAGATCAGTTGTACTACCGTAGAGCAGTTATACTATTACAGGTCAGTTGTACTACCTACCACAGGGCAGTTATACTATTACAGGTCAGTTGTACTACCGTAGAGCAGTTATACTATTACAGGTCAGTTGTACTACCCCACAGGGCAGTTATACTATTACAGATCAGTTGTACTACCGTAGAGCAGTTATTCTATTACAAGTCAGTTGTACTACCTACCACAGGGCAGTTATACTATTACAGGTCAGTTGTACTACCTACCACAGGGCAGTTATACTATTACAGGTCAGTTGTACTACCTACCACAGGGCAGTTATACTATTACAGGTCAGTTGTACTACCTACCACAGGGCAGTTATACTATTACAGGTCAGTTGTACTACCTACCACAGGGCAGTTATACTATTACAGGTCAGTTGTACTACCTACCACAGGGCAGTTATACTATTACAGGTCAGTTGTACTACCACAGGGCACTTAAACTATTACATATCAGTTGTACTACCGTAGAGCAGTTATACTATTACAAGTCAGTTGTAATACCTACCACAGGGCAGTTATACTATTACAGGTCAGTTGTACTACCACAGAGCAGTTATACTATTACAGGTCAGTAGGTCTACCTACCACAGGGCAGTTATACTATTACAGGTCAGTTGTACTACCACAGGGCACTTAAACTATTACAGATCAGTTGTACTACCACAGAGCAGTTATACTATTACAGGTCAGTTGTACTACCTACCACATGGCAGTTATACTATTACAGGTCAGTTGTACTACCACAGGGCACTTAAACTATTACAGATCAGTTGTACTACCGTAGAGCAGTTATACTATTACAGGTCAGTTGTACTACCTACCACAGGGCAGTTATACTATTACAGGTCAGTTGTACTACCTACCACAGGGCAGTTATACTATTACAGGTCAGTTGTACTACCTACCACAGGGCAGTTATACTATTACAGGTCAGTTGTACTACCACAGGGCACTTAAACTATTACAGATCAGTTGTACTACCGTAGAGCAGTTATACTATTACAAGTCAGTTGTAATACCTACCACAGGGCAGTTATACTATTACAGGTCAGTTGTACTACCACAGAGCAGTTATACTATTACAGGTCAGTTGTACTACCTACCACAGGGCAGTTATACTATTACAGGTCAGTTGTACTACCACAGGGCACTTAAACTATTACAGATCAGTTGTACTACCACAGAGCAGTTATACTATTACAGGTCAGTTGTACTACCTACCACAGGGCAGTTATACTATTACAGGTCAGTTGTACTACCACCACAGGGCAGTTATACTATTACAGGTCAGTTGTACTACCACAGGGCACTTAAACTATTACAGATCAGTTGTACTACCGTAGAGCAGTTATACTATTACAGGTCAGTTGTACTACCTACCACAGGGCAGTTATACTATTACAGGTCAGTTGTACTACCTACCACAGGGCAGTTATACTATTACAGGTCAGTTGTACTACCTACCACAGGGCAGTTATACTATTACAGGTCAGTTGTACTACCTACCACAGGGCAGTTATACTATTACAGGTCAGTTGTACTACCTACCACAGGGCAGTTATACTATTACAGGTCAGTTGTACTACCTACCACAGGGCAGTTATACTATTACAGGTCAGTTGTACTACCACAGGGCACTAAACTATTACAGATCAGTTGTACTACCGTAGAGCAGTTATACTATTACAAGTCAGTTGTAATACCTACCACAGGGCAGTTATACTATTACAGGTCAGTTGTACTACCACAGAGCAGTTATACTATTACAGGTCAGTTATACTACCTACCACAGGGCAGTTATACTATTACAGGTCAGTTGTACTACCACAGGGCACTTAAACTATTACAGATCAGTTGTACTACCACAGGGCACTTAAACTATTACAGATCAGTTGTACTACCGTAGAGCAGTTATACTATTACAGGTCAGTTGTACTACCTACCACAGGGCAGTTATACTATTACAGGTCAGTTGTACTACCACAGGGCATTAAACTATTACAGATCAGTTGTACTACCGTAGAGCAGTTATACTATTACAGGTCAGTTGTACTACCGTAGAGCAGTTATACTATTACAGGTCAGTTGTACTACCTACCACAGGGCAGTTATACTATTACAGGTCATTTGTACTACCGTAGAGCAGTTATACTATTACAGGTCAGTTGTACTACCTACCACAGGGCAGTTATACTATTACAGATCAGTTGTACTACCGTAGAGCAGTTATACTATTACAGGTCAGTTGTACTACCTACCACAGGGCAGTTATACTATTACAGGTCAGTTGTACTACCGTAGAGCAGTTATACTATTACAGGTCAGTTGTACTACCTACCACAGGGCAGTTATACTATTACAGATCAGTTGTACTACCGTAGAGCAGTTATACTATTACAGGTCAGTTGTACTACCTACCACAGGGCAGTTATACTATTACAGGTCAGTTGTACTACCACAGGGCACTTAAACTATTACAGATCAGTTGTACTACCACAGAGCAGTTATACTATTACAGGTCAGTTGTACTACCTACCACAGGGCAGTTATACTATTACAGGTCAGTTGTACTACCACAGGGCACTTAAACTATTACAGATCAGTTGTACTACCACAGAGCAGTTATACTATTACAGGTCAGTTGTACTACTACCACAGGGCAGTTATACTTTACAGATCAGTTGTACTACCGTAGAGCAGTTATACTATTACAGGTCAGTTGTACTACCTACCACAGGGCAGTTATACTATTACAGATCAGTTGTACTACCGTAGAGCAGTTATACTATTACAAGTCAGTTGTACTACCTACCACAGGGCAGTTATACTATTACAGGTCAGTTGTACTACCTACCACAGGGCAGTTATACTATTACAGGTCAGTTGTACTACCTACCACAGGGCAGTTATACTATTACAGGTCAGTTGTACTACCTACCACAGGGCAGTTATACTATTACAGGTCAGTTGTACCCTACCACAGGGCAGTTATACTATTACAGGTCAGTTGTACTACCTACCACAGGGCAGTTATACTATTACAGGTCAGTTGTACTACCACAGGGCACTTAAACTATTACAGATCAGTTGTACTACCGTAGAGCAGTTATACTATTACAAGTCAGTTGTAATACCTACCACAGGGCAGTTATACTATTACAGGTCAGTTGTACTACCAGAGAGCAGTTATACTATTACAGGTCAGTTGTACTACCTACCACAGGGCAGTTATACTATTACAGGTCAGTTGTACTACCACAGGGCACTTAAACTATTACAGATCAGTTGTACTACCACAGAGCAGTTATACTCAGTTGTACTACCTACCACAGGGCAGTTATACTATTACAGGTCAGTTGTACTACCACAGGGCACTTAAACTATTACAGATCAGTTGTACTACCGTAGAGCAGTTATACTATTACAGGTCAGTTGTACTACCTACCACAGGGCAGTTATACTATTACAGGTCAGTTGTACTACCTACCACAGGGCAGTTATACTATTACAGGTCAGTTGTACTACCTAACACAGGGCAGTTATACTATTACAGGTCAGTTGTACTACCTACCACAGGGCAGTTATACTATTACAGGTCAGTTGTACTACCCACCACAGGGCAGTTATACTATTACAGGTCAGTTGTACTACCACAGGGCACTTAAACTATTACAGATCAGTTGTACTACCGTAGAGCAGTTATACTATTACAAGTCAGTTGTAATACCTACCACAGGGCAGTTATACTATTACAGGTCAGTTGTACTACCACAGAGCAGTTATACTATTACAGGTCAGTTGTACTACCTACCACAGGGCAGTTATACTATTACAGGTCAGTTGTACTACCACAGGGCACTTAAACTATTACAGATCAGTTGTACTACCACAGAGCAGTTATACTATTACAGGTCAGTTGTACTACCTACCACAGGGCAGTTATACTATTACAGGTCAGTTGTACTACCACAGGGCACTTAAACTATTACAGATCAGTTGTACTACCACAGAGCAGTTATACTATTACAGGTCAGTTGTACTACCTACCACAGGGCAGTTATACTTTACAGATCAGTTGTACTACCGTAGAGCAGTTATACTATTACAGGTCAGTTGTACTACCTACCACAGGGCAGTTATACTATTACAGGTCAGTTGTACTACCGTAGAGCAGTTATACTATTACAGGTCAGTTGTACTACCTACCACAGGGCAGTTATACTATTACAGATCAGTTGTACTACCGTAGAGCAGTTATTCTATTACAGGTCAGTTGTACTACCTACCACAGGGCAGTTATACTATTACAGGTCAGTTGTACTACCTACCACAGGGCAGTTATACTATTACAGGTCAGTTGTACTACCTACCACAGGGCAGTTATACTATTACAGGTCAGTTGTACTACCTACCACAGGGCAGTTATACTATTACAGGTCAGTTGTACTACCTACCACAGGGCAGTTATACTATTACAGGTCAGTTGTACTACCTACCACAGGGCAGTTATACTATTACAGGTCAGTTGTACTACCACAGGGCACTTAAACTATTACATATCAGTTGTACTACCGTAGAGCAGTTATACTATTACAAGTCAGTTGTAATACCTACCACAGGGCAGTTATACTATTACAGGTCAGTTGTACTACCTACCACAGGGCAGTTATACTATTACAGGTCAGTTGTACTACCTACCACAGGGCAGTTATACTATTACAGGTCAGTTGTACTACCACAGGGCACTTAAACTATTACAGATCAGTTGTACTACCACAGAGCAGTTATACTATTACAGGTCAGTTGTACTACCTACCACAGGGCAGTTATACTTTACAGATCAGTTGTACTACCGTAGAGCAGTTATACTATTACAGGTCAGTTGTACTACCTACCACAGGGCAGTTATACTATTACAGGTCAGTTGTACTACCGTAGAGCAGTTATACTATTACAGGTCAGTTGTACTACCTACCACAGGGCAGTTATACTATTACAGATCAGTTGTACTACCGTAGAGCAGTTATTCTATTACAAGTCAGTTGTACTACCTACCACAGGGCAGTTATACTATTACAGGTCAGTTGTACTACCTACCACAGGGCAGTTATACTATTACAGGTCAGTTGTACTACCTACCACAGGGCAGTTATACTATTACAGGTCAGTTGTACTACCACCACAGGGCAGTTATACTATTACAGGTCAGTTGTACTACCTACCACAGGGCAGTTATACTATTACAGGTCAGTTGTACTACCTACCACAGGGCAGTTATACTATTACAGGTCAGTTGTACTACCACAGGGCACTTAAACTATTACATATCAGTTGTACTACCGTAGAGCAGTTATACTATTACAAGTCAGTTGTAATACCTACCACAGGGCAGTTATACTATTACAGGTCAGTTGTACTACCACAGAGCAGTTATACTATTACAGGTCAGTTGTACTACCTACCACAGGGCAGTTATACTATTACAGGTCAGTTGTACTACCACAGGGCACTTAAACTATTACAGATCAGTTGTACTACCACAGAGCAGTTATACTATTACAGGTCAGTTGTACTACCTACCACATGGCAGTTATACTATTACAGGTCAGTTGTACTACCACAGGGCACTTAAACTATTACAGATCAGTTGTACTACCGTAGAGCAGTTATACTATTACAGGTCAGTTGTACTACCTACCACAGGGCAGTTATACTATTACAGGTCAGTTGTACTACCTACCACAGGGCAGTTATACTATTACAGGTCAGTTGTACTACCTACCACAGGGCAGTTATACTATTACAGGTCAGTTGTACTACCACAGGGCACTTAAACTATTACAGATCAGTTGTACTACCGTAGAGCAGTTATACTATTACAAGTCAGTTGTAATACCTACCACAGGGCAGTTATACTATTACAGGTCAGTTGTACTACCACAGAGCAGTTATACTATTACAGGTCAGTTGTACTACCTACCACAGGGCAGTTATACTATTACAGGTCAGTTGTACTACCACAGGGCACTTAAACTATTACAGATCAGTTGTACTACCACAGAGCAGTTATACTATTACAGGTCAGTTGTACTACCTACCACAGGGCAGTTATACTATTACAGGTCAGTTGTACTACCTACCACAGGGCAGTTATACTATTACAGGTCAGTTGTACTACCACAGGGCACTTAAACTATTACAGATCAGTTGTACTACCGTAGAGCAGTTATACTATTACAGGTCAGTTGTACTACCTACCACAGGGCAGTTATACTATTACAGGTCAGTTGTACTACCTACCACAGGGCAGTTATACTATTACAGGTCAGTTGTACTACCTACCACAGGGCAGTTATACTATTACAGGTCAGTTGTACTACCTACCACAGGGCAGTTATACTATTACAGGTCAGTTGTACTACCTACCACAGGGCAGTTATACTATTACAGGTCAGTTGTACTACCTACCACAGGGCAGTTATACTATTACAGGTCAGTTGTACTACCACAGGGCACTTAAACTATTACAGATCAGTTGTACTACCGTAGAGCAGTTATACTATTACAAGTCAGTTGTAATACCTACCACAGGGCAGTTATACTATTACAGGTCAGTTGTACTACCACAGAGCAGTTATACTATTACAGGTCAGTTATACTACCTACCACAGGGCAGTTATACTATTACAGGTCAGTTGTACTACCACAGGGCACTTAAACTATTACAGATCAGTTGTACTACCACAGGGCACTTAAACTATTACAGATCAGTTGTACTACCGTAGAGCAGTTATACTATTACAGGTCAGTTGTACTACCTACCACAGGGCAGTTATACTATTACAGGTCAGTTGTACTACCACAGGGCACTTAAACTATTACAGATCAGTTGTACTACCGTAGAGCAGTTATACTATTACAGGTCAGTTGTACTACCGTAGAGCAGTTATACTATTACAGGTCAGTTGTACTACCTACCACAGGGCAGTTATACTATTACAGGTCATTTGTACTACCGTAGAGCAGTTATACTATTACAGGTCAGTTGTACTACCTACCACAGGGCAGTTATACTATTACAGATCAGTTGTACTACCGTAGAGCAGTTATACTATTACAGGTCAGTTGTACTACCTACCACAGGGCAGTTATACTATTACAGGTCAGTTGTACTACCGTAGAGCAGTTATACTATTACAGGTCAGTTGTACTACCTACCACAGGGCAGTTATACTATTACAGATCAGTTGTACTACCGTAGAGCAGTTATACTATTACAGGTCAGTTGTACTACCTACCACAGGGCAGTTATACTATTACAGGTCAGTTGTACTACCACAGGGCACTTAAACTATTACAGATCAGTTGTACTACCACAGAGCAGTTATACTATTACAGGTCAGTTGTACTACCTACCACAGGGCAGTTATACTATTACAGGTCAGTTGTACTACCACAGGGCACTTAAACTATTACAGATCAGTTGTACTACCACAGAGCAGTTATACTATTACAGGTCAGTTGTACTACCTACCACAGGGCAGTTATACTTTACAGATCAGTTGTACTACCGTAGAGCAGTTATACTATTACAGGTCAGTTGTACTACCTACCACAGGGCAGTTATACTATTACAGATCAGTTGTACTACCGTAGAGCAGTTATACTATTACAAGTCAGTTGTACTACCTACCACAGGGCAGTTATACTATTACAGGTCAGTTGTACTACCTACCACAGGGCAGTTATACTATTACAGGTCAGTTGTACTACCTACCACAGGGCAGTTATACTATTACAGGTCAGTTGTACTACCTACCACAGGGCAGTTATACTATTACAGGTCAGTTGTACTACCTACCACAGGGCAGTTATACTATTACAGGTCAGTTGTACTACCTACCACAGGGCAGTTATACTATTACAGGTCAGTTGTACTACCACAGGGCACTTAAACTATTACAGATCAGTTGTACTACCGTAGAGCAGTTATACTATTACAAGTCAGTTGTAATACCTACCACAGGGCAGTTATACTATTACAGGTCAGTTGTACTACCAGAGAGCAGTTATACTATTACAGGTCAGTTGTACTACCTACCACAGGGCAGTTATACTATTACAGGTCAGTTGTACTACCACAGGGCACTTAAACTATTACAGATCAGTTGTACTACCACAGAGCAGTTATACTATTACAGGTCAGTTGTACTACCTACCACAGGGCAGTTATACTATTACAGGTCAGTTGTACTACCACAGGGCACTTAAACTATTACAGATCAGTTGTACTACCGTAGAGCAGTTATACTATTACAGGTCAGTTGTACTACCTACCACAGGGCAGTTATACTATTACAGGTCAGTTGTACTACCTACCACAGGGCAGTTATACTATTACAGGTCAGTTGTACTACCTAACACAGGGCAGTTATACTATTACAGGTCAGTTGTACTACCTACCACAGGGCAGTTATACTATTACAGGTCAGTTGTACTACCTACCACAGGGCAGTTATACTATTACAGGTCAGTTGTACTACCACAGGGCACTTAAACTATTACAGATCAGTTGTACTACTACCGTAGAGCAGTTATACTATTACAAGTCAGTTGTACTACCTACCACAGGGCAGTTATACTATTACAGGTCAGTTGTACTACCACAGAGCAGTTATACTATTACAGGTCAGTTGTACTACCTACCACAGGGCAGTTATACTATTACAGGTCAGTTGTACTACCTACCACAGGGCAGTTATACTATTACAGGTCAGTTGTACTACCTAACACAGGGCAGTTATACTATTACAGGTCAGTTGTACTACCTACCACAGGGCAGTTATACTATTACAGGTCAGTTGTACTACCTACCACAGGGCAGTTATACTATTACAGGTCAGTTGTACTACCTACCACAGGGCAGTTATACTATTACAGGTCAGTTGTACTACCTACCACAGGGCAGTTATACTATTACAGGTCAGTTGTACTACCTACCACAGGGCAGTTATACTATTACAGGTCAGTTGTACTACCACAGGGCACTTAAACTATTACAGATCAGTTGTACTACCGTAGAGCAGTTATACTATTACAGGTCAGTTGTAATACCTACCACAGGGCAGTTATACTATTACAGGTCAGTTGTACTACCACAGAGCAGTTATACTATTACAGGTCAGTTGTACTACCTACCACAGGGCAGTTATACTATTACAGGTCAGTTGTACTACCACAGGGCACTTAAACTATTACAGATCAGTTGTACTACCACAGAGCAGTTATACTATTACAGGTCAGTTGTACTACCTACCACAGGGCAGTTATACTATTACAGGTCAGTTGTACTACCACAGGGCACTTAAACTATTACAGATCAGTTGTACTACCACAGAGCAGTTATACTATTACAGGTCAGTTGTACTACCTACCACAGGGCAGTTATACTTTACAGATCAGTTGTACTACCGTAGAGCAGTTATACTATTACAGGTCAGTTGTACTACCTACCACAGGGCAGTTATACTATTACAGGTCAGTTGTACTACCGTAGAGCAGTTATACTATTACAGGTCAGTTGTACTACCTACCACAGGGCAGTTATACTATTACAGATCAGTTGTACTACCGTAGAGCAGTTATTCTATTACAAGTCAGTTGTACTACCTACCACAGGGCAGTTATACTATTACAGGTCAGTTGTACTACCTACCACAGGGCAGTTATACTATTACAGGTCAGTTGTACTACCTACCACAGGGCAGTTATACTATTACAGGTCAGTTGTACTACCTACCACAGGGCAGTTATACTATTACAGGTCAGTTGTACTACCTACCACAGGGCAGTTATACTATTACAGGTCAGTTGTACTACCTACCACAGGGCAGTTATACTATTACAGGTCAGTTGTACTACCACAGGGCACTTAAACTATTACATATCAGTTGTACTACCGTAGAGCAGTTATACTATTACAAGTCAGTTGTAATACCTACCACAGGGCAGTTATACTATTACAGGTCAGTTGTACTACCACAGAGCAGTTATACTATTACAGGTCAGTTGTACTACCTACCACAGGGCAGTTATACTATTACAGGTCAGTTGTACTACCACAGGGCACTTAAACTATTACAGATCAGTTGTACTACCACAGAGCAGTTATACTATTACAGGTCAGTTGTACTACCTACCACATGGCAGTTATACTATTACAGGTCAGTTGTACTACCACAGGGCACTTAAACTATTACAGATCAGTTGTACTACCGTAGAGCAGTTATACTATTACAGGTCAGTTGTACTACCTACCACAGGGCAGTTATACTATTACAGGTCAGTTGTACTACCTACCACAGGGCAGTTATACTATTACAGGTCAGTTGTACTACCTACCACAGGGCAGTTATACTATTACAGGTCAGTTGTACTACCACAGGGCACTTAAACTATTACAGATCAGTTGTACTACCGTAGAGCAGTTATACTATTACAGGTCAGTTGTAATACCTACCACAGGGCAGTTATACTATTACAGGTCAGTTGTACTACCACAGAGCAGTTATACTATTACAGGTCAGTTGTACTACCTACCACAGGGCAGTTATACTATTACAGGTCAGTTGTACTACCACAGGGCACTTAAACTATTACAGATCAGTTGTACTACCACAGAGCAGTTATACTATTACAGGTCAGTTGTACTACCTACCACAGGGCAGTTATACTATTACAGGTCAGTTGTACTACCTACCACAGGGCAGTTATACTATTACAGGTCAGTTGTACTACCACAGGGCACTTAAACTATTACAGATCAGTTGTACTACCGTAGAGCAGTTATACTATTACAGGTCAGTTGTACTACCTACCACAGGGCAGTTATACTATTACAGGTCAGTTGTACTACCTACCACAGGGCAGTTATACTATTACAGGTCAGTTGTACTACCTACCACAGGGCAGTTATACTATTACAGGTCAGTTGTACTACCTACCACAGGGCAGTTATACTATTACAGGTCAGTTGTACTACCTACCACAGGGCAGTTATACTATTACAGGTCAGTTGTACTACCTACCACAGGGCAGTTATACTATTACAGGTCAGTTGTACTACCACAGGGCACTTAAACTATTACAGATCAGTTGTACTACCGTAGAGCAGTTATACTATTACAGTCAGTTGTAATACCTACCACAGGGCAGTTATACTATTACAGGTCAGTTGTACTACCACAGAGCAGTTATACTATTACAGGTCAGTTGTACTACCTACCACAGGGCAGTTATACTATTACAGGTCAGTTGTACTACCACAGGGCAGTTAAACTATTACAGATCAGTTGTACTACCACAGGGCAGTTAAACTATTACAGATCAGTTGTACTACCGTAGAGCAGTTATACTATTACAGGTCAGTTGTACTACCTACCACAGGGCAGTTATACTATTACAGGTCAGTTGTACTACCACAGGGCAGTTAAACTATTACAGATCAGTTGTACTACCGTAGAGCAGTTATACTATTACAGGTCAGTTGTACTACCGTAGAGCAGTTATACTATTACAGGTCAGTTGTACTACCTACCACAGGGCAGTTATACTATTACAGGTCAGTTGTACTACCGTAGAGCAGTTATACTATTACAGGTCAGTTGTACTACCTACCACAGGGCAGTTATACTATTACAGATCAGTTGTACTACCGTAGAGCAGTTATACTATTACAGGTCAGTTGTACTACCTACCACAGGGCAGTTATACTATTACAGGTCAGTTGTACTACCGTAGAGCAGTTATACTATTACAGGTCAGTTGTACTACCTACCACAGGGCAGTTATACTATTACAGGTCAGTTGTACTACCGTAGAGCAGTTATACTATTACAGGTCAGTTGTACTACCTACCACAGGGCAGTTATACTATTACAGGTCAGTTGTACTACCACAGGGCAGTTAAACTATTACAGATCAGTTGTACTACCACAGAGCAGTTATACTATTACAGGTCAGTTGTACTACCTACCACAGGGCAGTTATACTATTACAGGTCAGTTGTACTACCACAGGGCACTTAAACTATTACAGATCAGTTGTACTACCACAGAGCAGTTATACTATTACAGGTCAGTTGTACTACCTACCACAGGGCAGTTATACTTTACAGATCAGTTGTACTACCGTAGAGCAGTTATACTATTACAGGTCAGTTGTACTACCTACCACAGGGCAGTTATACTATTACAGATCAGTTGTACTACCGTAGAGCAGTTATACTATTACAAGTCAGTTGTACTACCTACCACAGGGCAGTTATACTATTACAGGTCAGTTGTACTACCTACCACAGGGCAGTTATACTATTACAGGTCAGTTGTACTACCTACCACAGGGCAGTTATACTATTACAGGTCAGTTGTACTACCTACCACAGGGCAGTTATACTATTACAGGTCAGTTGTACTACCTACCACAGGGCAGTTATACTATTACAGGTCAGTTGTACTACCTACCACAGGGCAGTTATACTATTACAGGTCAGTTGTACTACCACAGGGCACTTAAACTATTACAGATCAGTTGTACTACCGTAGAGCAGTTATACTATTACAAGTCAGTTGTAATACCTACCACAGGGCAGTTATACTATTACAGGTCAGTTGTACTACCACAGAGCAGTTATACTATTACAGGTCAGTTGTACTACCTACCACAGGGCAGTTATACTATTACAGGTCAGTTGTACTACCACAGGGCACTTAAACTATTACAGATCAGTTGTACTACCACAGAGCAGTTATACTATTACAGGTCAGTTGTACTACCTACCACAGGGCAGTTATACTATTACAGGTCAGTTGTACTACCACAGGGCACTTAAACTATTACAGATCAGTTGTACTACCGTAGAGCAGTTATACTATTACAGGTCAGTTGTACTACCTACCACAGGGCAGTTATACTATTACAGGTCAGTTGTACTACCTACCACAGGGCAGTTATACTATTACAGGTCAGTTGTACTACCTACCACAGGGCAGTTATACTATTACAGGTCAGTTGTACTACCTACCACAGGGCAGTTATACTATTACAGGTCAGTTGTACTACCTACCACAGGGCAGTTATACTATTACAGGTCAGTTGTACTACCACAGGGCACTTAAACTATTACAGATCAGTTGTACTACCGTAGAGCAGTTATACTATTACAGGTCAGTTGTAATACCTACCACAGGGCAGTTATACTATTACAGGTCAGTTGTACTACCACAGAGCAGTTATACTATTACAGGTCAGTTGTACTACCTACCACAGGGCAGTTATACTATTACAGGTCAGTTGTACTACCACAGGGCAGTTAAACTATTACAGATCAGTTGTACTACCACAGAGCAGTTATACTATTACAGGTCAGTTGTACTACCTACCACAGGGCAGTTATACTATTACAGGTCAGTTGTACTACCACAGGGCAGTTAAACTATTACAGATCAGTTGTACTACCACAGAGCAGTTATACTATTACAGGTCAGTTGTACTACCTACCACAGGGCAGTTATACTATTACAGGTCAGTTGTACTACCACAGGGCAGTTATACTATTACAGGTCAGTTGTACTACCTACCACAGGGCAGTTATACTATTACAGGTCAGTTGTACTACCGTAGAGCAGTTATACTATTACAGGTCAGTTGTACTACCTACCACAGGGCAGTTATACTATTACAGATCAGTTGTACTACCGTAGAGCAGTTATACTATTACAGGTCAGTTGTACTACCTACCACAGGGCAGTTATACTATTACAGGTCAGTTGTACTACCTACCACAGGGCAGTTATACTATTACAGGTCAGTTGTACTACCTACCACAGGGCAGTTATACTATTACAGGTCAGTTGTACTACCTACCACAGGGCAGTTATACTATTACAGGTCAGTTGTACTACCACAGGGCAGTTATACTATTACAGGTCAGTTGTACTACCTACCACAGGGCAGTTATACTATTACAGGTCAGTTGTACTACCACAGGGCAGTTAAACTATTACAGATCAGTTGTACTACCGTAGAGCAGTTATACTATTACAGGTCAGTTGTACTACCTACCACAGGGCAGTTATACTATTACAGGTCAGTTGTACTACCTACCACAGGGCAGTTATACTATTACAGGTCAGTTGTACTACCTACCACAGGGCAGTTATACTATTACAGGTCAGTTGTACTACCACAGGGCACTTAAACTATTACAGATCAGTTGTACTACCACAGAGCAGTTATACTATTACAGGTCAGTTGTACTACCTACCACAGGGCAGTTATACTATTACAGATCAGTTGTACTACCGTAGAGCAGTTATACTATTACAGGTCAGTTGTACTACCTACCACAGGGCAGTTATACTATTACAGGTCAGTTGTACTACCGTAGAGCAGTTATACTATTACAGGTCAGTTGTACTACCTACCACAGGGCAGTTATACTATTACAGGTCAGTTGTACTACCGTAGAGCAGTTATACTATTACAAGTCAGTTGTACTACCTACCACAGGGCAGTTATACTATTACAGGTCAGTTGTACTACCTACCACAGGGCAGTTATACTATTACAGGTCAGTTGTACTACCTACCACAGGGCAGTTATACTATTACAGGTCAGTTGTACTACCTACCACAGGGCAGTTATACTATTACAGGTCAGTTGTACTACCTACCACAGGGCAGTTATACTATTACAGGTCAGTTGTACTACCTACCACAGGGCAGTTATACTATTACAGGTCAGTTGTACTACCACAGGGCACTTAAACTATTACAGATCAGTTGTACTACCGTAGAGCAGTTATACTATTACAAGTCAGTTGTAATACCTACCACAGGGCAGTTATACTATTACAGGTCAGTTGTACTACCACAGAGCAGTTATACTATTACAGGTCAGTTGTACTACCTACCACAGGGCAGTTATACTATTACAGGTCAGTTGTACTACCACAGGGCACTTAAACTATTACAGATCAGTTGTACTACCACAGAGCAGTTATACTATTACAGGTCAGTTGTACTACCTACCACAGGGCAGTTATACTATTACAGGTCAGTTGTACTACCACAGGGCACTTAAACTATTACAGATCAGTTGTACTACCGTAGAGCAGTTATACTATTACAGGTCAGTTGTACTACCTACCACAGGGCAGTTATACTATTACAGGTCAGTTGTACTACCTACCACAGGGCAGTTATACTATTACAGGTCAGTTGTACTACCTACCACAGGGCAGTTATACTATTACAGGTCAGTTGTACTACCACAGGGCAGTTAAACTATTACAGATCAGTTGTACTACCGTAGAGCAGTTATACTATTACAGGTCAGTTGTAATACCTACCACAGGGCAGTTATACTATTACAGGTCAGTTGTACTACCACAGAGCAGTTATACTATTACAGGTCAGTTGTACTACCTACCACAGGGCAGTTATACTATTACAGGTCAGTTGTACTACCACAGGGCAGTTAAACTATTACAGATCAGTTGTACTACCACAGAGCAGTTATACTATTACAGGTCAGTTGTACTACCTACCACAGGGCAGTTATACTATTACAGGTCAGTTGTACTACCTACCACAGGGCAGTTATACTATTACAGGTCAGTTGTACTACCACAGGGCAGTTAAACTATTACAGATCAGTTGTACTACCGTAGAGCAGTTATACTATTACAGGTCAGTTGTACTACCTACCACAGGGCAGTTATACTATTACAGGTCAGTTGTACTACCACAGGGCAGTTATACTATTACAGGTCAGTTGTACTACCTACCACAGGGCAGTTATACTATTACAGGTCAGTTGTACTACCTACCACAGGGCAGTTATACTATTACAGGTCAGTTGTACTACCTACCACAGGGCAGTTATACTATTACAGGTCAGTTGTACTACCTACCACAGGGCAGTTATACTATTACAGGTCAGTTGTACTACCACAGGGCACTTAAACTATTACAGATCAGTTGTACTACCGTAGAGCAGTTATACTATTACAGGTCAGTTGTAATACCTACCACAGGGCAGTTATACTATTACAGGTCAGTTGTACTACCACAGAGCAGTTATACTATTACAGGTCAGTTGTACTACCTACCACAGGGCAGTTATACTATTACAGGTCAGTTGTACTACCACAGGGCACTTAAACTATTACAGATCAGTTGTACTACCACAGGGCAGTTAAACTATTACAGATCAGTTGTACTACCGTAGAGCAGTTATACTATTACAGGTCAGTTGTACTACCTACCACAGGGCAGTTATACTATTACAGGTCAGTTGTACTACCACAGGGCAGTTAAACTATTACAGATCAGTTGTACTACCGTAGAGCAGTTATACTATTACAGGTCAGTTGTACTACCGTAGAGCAGTTATACTATTACAGGTCAGTTGTACTACCTACCACAGGGCAGTTATACTATTACAGGTCAGTTGTACTACCGTAGAGCAGTTATACTATTACAGGTCAGTTGTACTACCTACCACAGGGCAGTTATACTATTACAGATCAGTTGTACTACCGTAGAGCAGTTATACTATTACAGGTCAGTTGTACTACCTACCACAGGGCAGTTATACTATTACAGGTCAGTTGTACTACCGTAGAGCAGTTATACTATTACAGGTCAGTTGTACTACCTACCACAGGGCAGTTATACTATTACAGATCAGTTGTACTACCGTAGAGCAGTTATACTATTACAGGTCAGTTGTACTACCTACCACAGGGCAGTTATACTATTACAGGTCAGTTGTACTACCACAGGGCACTTAAACTATTACAGATCAGTTGTACTACCACAGAGCAGTTATACTATTACAGGTCAGTTGTACTACCTACCACAGGGCAGTTATACTATTACAGGTCAGTTGTACTACCACAGGGCACTTAAACTATTACAGATCAGTTGTACTACCACAGAGCAGTTATACTATTACAGGTCAGTTGTACTACCTACCACAGGGCAGTTATACTTTACAGATCAGTTGTACTACCGTAGAGCAGTTATACTATTACAGGTCAGTTGTACTACCTACCACAGGGCAGTTATACTATTACAGATCAGTTGTACTACCGTAGAGCAGTTATACTATTACAAGTCAGTTGTACTACCTACCACAGGGCAGTTATACTATTACAGGTCAGTTGTACTACCTACCACAGGGCAGTTATACTATTACAGGTCAGTTGTACTACCTACCACAGGGCAGTTATACTATTACAGGTCAGTTGTACTACCTACCACAGGGCAGTTATACTATTACAGGTCAGTTGTACTACCTACCACAGGGCAGTTATACTATTACAGGTCAGTTGTACTACCTACCACAGGGCAGTTATACTATTACAGGTCAGTTGTACTACCACAGGGCACTTAAACTATTACAGATCAGTTGTACTACCGTAGAGCAGTTATACTATTACAAGTCAGTTGTAATACCTACCACAGGGCAGTTATACTATTACAGGTCAGTTGTACTACCAGAGAGCAGTTATACTATTACAGGTCAGTTGTACTACCTACCACAGGGCAGTTATACTATTACAGGTCAGTTGTACTACCACAGGGCACTTAAACTATTACAGATCAGTTGTACTACCACAGAGCAGTTATACTATTACAGGTCAGTTGTACTACCTACCACAGGGCAGTTATACTATTACAGGTCAGTTGTACTACCACAGGGCACTTAAACTATTACAGATCAGTTGTACTACCGTAGAGCAGTTATACTATTACAGGTCAGTTGTACTACCTACCACAGGGCAGTTATACTATTACAGGTCAGTTGTACTACCTACCACAGGGCAGTTATACTATTACAGGTCAGTTGTACTACCTAACACAGGGCAGTTATACTATTACAGGTCAGTTGTACTACCTACCACAGGGCAGTTATACTATTACAGGTCAGTTGTACTACCTACCACAGGGCAGTTATACTATTACAGGTCAGTTGTACTACCACAGGGCAGTTAAACTATTACAGATCAGTTGTACTACCGTAGAGCAGTTATACTATTACAAGTCAGTTGTAATACCTACCACAGGGCAGTTATACTATTACAGGTCAGTTGTACTACCACAGAGCAGTTATACTATTACAGGTCAGTTGTACTACCTACCACAGGGCAGTTATACTATTACAGGTCAGTTGTACTACCACAGGGCACTTAAACTATTACAGATCAGTTGTACTACCACAGAGCAGTTATACTATTACAGGTCAGTTGTACTACCTACCACAGGGCAGTTATACTATTACAGGTCAGTTGTACTACCACAGGGCACTTAAACTATTACAGATCAGTTGTACTACCGTAGAGCAGTTATACTATTACAGGTCAGTTGTACTACCTACCACAGGGCAGTTATACTATTACAGGTCAGTTGTACTACCACAGGGCAGTTATACTATTACAGGTCAGTTGTACTACCTACCACAGGGCAGTTATACTATTACAGGTCAGTTGTACTACCTACCACAGGGCAGTTATACTATTACAGGTCAGTTGTACTACCTACCACAGGGCAGTTATACTATTACAGGTCAGTTGTACTACCACAGGGCAGTTAAACTATTACAGATCAGTTGTACTACCGTAGAGCAGTTATACTATTACAGGTCAGTTGTAATACCTACCACAGGGCAGTTATACTATTACAGGTCAGTTGTACTACCACAGAGCAGTTATACTATTACAGGTCAGTTGTACTACCTACCACAGGGCAGTTATACTATTACAGGTCAGTTGTACTACCACAGGGCACTTAAACTATTACAGATCAGTTGTACTACCACAGAGCAGTTATACTATTACAGGTCAGTTGTACTACCTACCACAGGGCAGTTATACTATTACAGGTCAGTTGTACTACCACAGGGCACTTAAACTATTACAGATCAGTTGTACTACCACAGAGCAGTTATACTATTACAGGTCAGTTGTACTACCTACCACAGGGCAGTTATACTTTACAGATCAGTTGTACTACCGTAGAGCAGTTATACTATTACAGGTCAGTTGTACTACCTACCACAGGGCAGTTATACTATTACAGGTCAGTTGTACTACCGTAGAGCAGTTATACTATTACAGGTCAGTTGTACTACCTACCACAGGGCAGTTATACTATTACAGATCAGTTGTACTACCGTAGAGCAGTTATTCTATTACAAGTCAGTTGTACTACCTACCACAGGGCAGTTATACTATTACAGGTCAGTTGTACTACCTACCACAGGGCAGTTATACTATTACAGGTCAGTTGTACTACCTACCACAGGGCAGTTATACTATTACAGGTCAGTTGTACTACCTACCACAGGGCAGTTATACTATTACAGGTCAGTTGTACTACCTACCACAGGGCAGTTATACTATTACAGGTCAGTTGTACTACCTACCACAGGGCAGTTATACTATTACAGGTCAGTTGTACTACCACAGGGCACTTAAACTATTACAGATCAGTTGTACTACCGTAGAGCAGTTATACTATTACAAGTCAGTTGTAATACCTACCACAGGGCAGTTATACTATTACAGGTCAGTTGTACTACCACAGAGCAGTTATACTATTACAGGTCAGTTGTACTACCTACCACAGGGCAGTTATACTATTACAGGTCAGTTGTACTACCACAGGGCACTTAAACTATTACAGATCAGTTGTACTACCACAGAGCAGTTATACTATTACAGGTCAGTTGTACTACCTACCACATGGCAGTTATACTATTACAGGTCAGTTGTACTACCACAGGGCACTTAAACTATTACAGATCAGTTGTACTACCGTAGAGCAGTTATACTATTACAGGTCAGTTGTACTACCTACCACAGGGCAGTTATACTATTACAGGTCAGTTGTACTACCTACCACAGGGCAGTTATACTATTACAGGTCAGTTGTACTACCTACCACAGGGCAGTTATACTATTACAGGTCAGTTGTACTACCACAGGGCACTTAAACTATTACAGATCAGTTGTACTACCGTAGAGCAGTTATACTATTACAAGTCAGTTGTAATACCTACCACAGGGCAGTTATACTATTACAGGTCAGTTGTACTACCACAGAGCAGTTATACTATTACAGGTCAGTTGTACTACCTACCACAGGGCAGTTATACTATTACAGGTCAGTTGTACTACCACAGGGCACTTAAACTATTACAGATCAGTTGTACTACCACAGAGCAGTTATACTATTACAGGTCAGTTGTACTACCTACCACAGGGCAGTTATACTATTACAGGTCAGTTGTACTACCTACCACAGGGCAGTTATACTATTACAGGTCAGTTGTACTACCACAGGGCACTTAAACTATTACAGATCAGTTGTACTACCGTAGAGCAGTTATACTATTACAGGTCAGTTGTACTACCTACCACAGGGCAGTTATACTATTACAGGTCAGTTGTACTACCTACCACAGGGCAGTTATACTATTACAGGTCAGTTGTACTACCTACCACAGGGCAGTTATACTATTACAGGTCAGTTGTACTACCACAGGGCACTTAAACTATTACAGATCAGTTGTACTACCGTAGAGCAGTTATACTATTACAAGTCAGTTGTAATACCTACCACAGGGCAGTTATACTATTACAGGTCAGTTGTACTACCACAGAGCAGTTATACTATTACAGGTCAGTTGTACTACCTACCACAGGGCAGTTATACTATTACAGGTCAGTTGTACTACCACAGGGCACTTAAACTATTACAGATCAGTTGTACTACCACAGAGCAGTTATACTATTACAGGTCAGTTGTACTACCTACCACAGGGCAGTTATACTATTACAGGTCAGTTGTACTACCACAGGGCACTTAAACTATTACAGATCAGTTGTACTACCGTAGAGCAGTTATACTATTACAGGTCAGTTGTACTACCTACCACAGGGCAGTTATACTATTACAGGTCAGTTGTACTACCTACCACAGGGCAGTTATACTATTACAGGTCAGTTGTACTACCACAGGGCATTTAAACTATTACAGATCAGTTGTACTACCGTAGAGCAGTTATACTATTACAGGTCAGTTGTACTACCTACCACAGGGCAGTTATACTATTACAGGTCAGTTGTACTACCGTAGAGCAGTTATACTATTACAGGTCAGTTGTACTACCTACCACAGGGCAGTTATACTATTACAGATCAGTTGTACTACCGTAGAGCAGTTATACTATTACAGGTCAGTTGTACTACCTACCACAGGGCAGTTATACTATTACAGGTCAGTTGTACTACCGTAGAGCAGTTATACTATTACAGGTCAGTTGTACTACCTACCACAGGGCAGTTATACTATTACAGATCAGTTGTACTACCGTAGAGCAGTTATACTATTACAGGTCAGTTGTACTACCTACCACAGGGCAGTTATACTATTACAGGTCAGTTGTACTACCACAGGGCACTTAAACTATTACAGATCAGTTGTACTACCACAGAGCAGTTATACTATTACAGGTCAGTTGTACTACCTACCACAGGGCAGTTATACTATTACAGGTCAGTTGTACTACCACAGGGCACTTAAACTATTACAGATCAGTTGTACTACCACAGAGCAGTTATACTATTACAGGTCAGTTGTACTACCTACCACAGGGCAGTTATACTTTACAGATCAGTTGTACTACCGTAGAGCAGTTATACTATTACAGGTCAGTTGTACTACCTACCACAGGCAGTTATACTATTACAGGTCAGTTGTACTACCGTAGAGCAGTTATACTATTACAGGTCAGTTGTACTACCTACCACAGGGCAGTTATACTATTACAGATCAGTTGTACTACCGTAGAGCAGTTATACTATTACAGGTCAGTTGTACTACCTACCACAGGGCAGTTATACTATTACAGGTCAGTTGTACTACCTACCACAGGGCAGTTATACTATTACAGGTCAGTTGTACTACCTACCACAGGGCAGTTATACTATTACAGGTCAGTTGTACTACCTACCACAGGGCAGTTATACTATTACAGGTCAGTTGTACTACCTACCACAGGGCAGTTATACTATTACAGGTCAGTTGTACTACCTACCACAGGGCAGTTATACTATTACAGGTCAGTTGTACTACCACAGGGCACTTAAACTATTACAGATCAGTTGTACTACCACAGAGCAGTTATACTATTACAGGTCAGTTGTACTACCTACCACAGGGCAGTTATACTATTACAGGTCAGTTGTACTACCACAGGGCACTTAAACTATTACAGATCAGTTGTACTACCGTAGAGCAGTTATACTATTACAGGTCAGTTGTACTACCTACCACAGGGCAGTTATACTATTACAGGTCAGTTGTACTACCTACCACAGGGCAGTTATACTATTACAGGTCAGTTGTACTACCACAGGGCAGTTAAACTATTACAGATCAGTTGTACTACCACAGAGCAGTTATACTATTACAGGTCAGTTGTACTACCTACCACAGGGCAGTTATACTATTACAGGTCAGTTGTACTACCGTAGAGCAGTTATACTATTACAGGTCAGTTGTACTACTTACCACAGGGCAGTTATACTATTACAGATCAGTTGTACTACCGTAGAGCAGTTATACTATTACAGGTCAGTTGTACTACCTACCACAGGGCAGTTATACTATTACAGGTCAGTTGTACTACCACAGGGCAGTTAAACTATTACAGATCAGTTGTACTACCACAGAGCAGTTATACTATTACAGGTCAGTTGTACTACCTACCACAGGGCAGTTATACTATTACAGGTCAGTTGTACTACCACAGGGCACTTAAACTATTACAGATCAGTTGTACTACCACAGAGCAGTTATACTATTACAGGTCAGTTGTACTACCTACCACAGGGCAGTTATACTATTACAGGTCAGTTGTACTACCTACCACAGGGCAGTTAAACTATTACAGATCAGTTGTACTACCACCGAGCAGTTATACTATTACAGGTCAGTTGTACTACCTACCACAGGGCAGTTATACTATTACAGGTCAGTTGTACTACCACAGGGCACTTAAACTATTACAGATCAGTTGTACTACCACCGAGCAGTTATACTATTACAGGTCAGTTGTACTACCTACCACAGGGCAGTTATACTATTACAGGTCAGTTGTACTACCACAGGGCACTTAAACTATTACAGATCAGTTGTACTACCACAGAGCAGTTATACTATTACAGGTCAGTTGTACTACCTACCACAGGGCAGTTATACTATTACAGGTCAGTTGTACTACCACAGGGCACTTAAACTATTACAGATCAGTTGTACTACCACCGAGCAGTTATACTATTACAGGTCAGTTGTACTACCTACCACAGGGCAGTTATACTATTACAGGTCAGTTGTACTACCACAGGGCACTTAAACTATTACAGATCAGTTGTACTACCACAGAGCAGTTATACTATTACAGGTCAGTTGTACTACCTACCACAGGGCAGTTATACTATTACAGGTCAGTTGTACTACCACAGGGCACTTAAACTATTACAGATCAGTTGTACTACCACAGAGCAGTTGTACTATTACAGGTCAGTTGTACTACCTACCACAGGGCAGTTATATACTATTACAGGTGAGTTGTACTACCACAGGGCACTTAAACTATTACAGATCAGTTGTACTACCACAGAGCAGTTATACTATTACAGCTTGGTTGCAGTACAAGTCACTGAATTGAATTCAACTGCACACGTAATCCTACTCTGTTATTTATTCACCTTCAATGGCTTACTATGCTTAATTTTATCAAACACACACGTTGTCTTTCAGGGATGTATTGCTATCGTTAATTGGGGGGGGGGGCTTTTGTTCATATATGCATGTTATAAATCCGTAGATAACTATACATTTCAAAAGATATTAATTCAGCATATCATGAATATATGAATAAGAGCCCTCCAATTAGCGATAACAATACATCCCTGTTGTCTTTTCCTTTTGTTTTTAAAGTTTCTAAAATTACCATTGGTCTTTGTAGACAAAGGAAATCATTGCCAAGAAACCACTACAGACTGAACTACTAAAAATTTTTTAAATCTTCGACGACTCACAAACGAAAACCTTTACCATCTGCCTGGACAATAAACCTTCGAAATTCGCCGCCAAGACATGAAAATTATGAAGATGTTCACTCTTATTACTTACCACCTAGAAGAAAAGCCAAATATCAAGGTTCAACTCGTACACGAGATTACTTGAATCACGAAATAAAAGTTTGTGAAGATAAAAGTCATGGTTCTAGTAATAGTTAAAGATACATTGTTGAAAACCGTCCAAAACTATCCAATGCTAAAAATGCTAAAACCTCGACTTATTACAAAACTTCTGGTCGATTGCAACTCAGCTCACATTCAGATTCGTCAGAAGTAGATTATAAATCATCGCCTGTCCTTCAAGACCAAATTAAGGATCAAAATTTTCTAACAATTTATTCCGACAAAAAGTGGGAAGAGAAATCACATGACCCAGAAATCATGTCCATTGTCAGTGGCAGTGAGTTTCTGAATTCTTACCCACTCCTCCACGGCCAAGCGACAGCCAATCAGATATCTCTACGGATGGATATTCCCGTGGTAGTTATAAAACATTTAAAAACAAACTTGAAAGAAACGTTAAAGAAAACAGGGAGGTTGTTGTTGAAGACAGAAGTCAATCAGATCAAGAAAAACATAATGAAGAAACTTTAGAGGTATTTATGTGTAAAATAAAGTAAATGTATTTGATTTTTGTTTGTTTATCCTTGCACTGCTATGGGTCTATTCTATTTACTGTTTCAAGAAACTGCATATCATTGCTTCATATTGTCTACAGTCGTACAACATTTTCTATTTTTTATAAACAGCGTTTACGAAATGGTGAGACGCGTGAGAGGAATGGAAACGAAAGTAGAAAAAACGTCGGTTCATTTAATAAAGAGATGAGTAGCTCATCGTGGACTCATAATGACAGCGGTTTTGGAAAGAAACATCATGTGCCAATAAATGGTGTGCAAGTCCTACCACCCGAACCAGTTTTCATCAAGTTTGAAAGTAGCGATGAGGAGAATGAAAATTGAAGTTGAATGTTTTATTAACAAGCTTTTTTAGACTTATATATGGCTCACTTTATGGAGGTGAATTTACGTTTGATATATGATTTGAGATAATTGACTATTTATTTTTATCATTCTCTAACATACTTTATCTTTACATTTGAAGTCATGTACAAATGCTTGCTTGTATGACAAATAAATTAAATATCTTCTAAATGAATCAATTTCCCCCCTCCCCCCCTAGAAATCATACACATTGTTTGGAGAAAAAAATGTTCCTGCTGTTATTTTGAAATTCCTACATTTTTTAAATAATATATGTGTATGACGACGGAAAAAAACAAAACATTATTTTAATGGTTCTAATCAGACGGAAAACAGTAGAGAAGTTAAAGTTGTTGAAATACTAGTCGGAGATTGGTGAATTATCCATGTAAGTTTTTTATACTTTCTTATAAGGTGTTCTTTACACGAGTAAAGACTGCTTCTCTTCGAAAATACTAGTTTGAATTTGTAAATCCTTTCAGTGAATTGTTTCAGTGAATGCTTTATAAAAATTACATTGCGTCGAACATTGAATTCAATCGCCAAGAGTGTGTTTAACCTCTACAAGTTCTATGATCATGTTTTTAAAGAAGGAAAGATTTTCTACACATCACGGAAAAAAATTACTGCCCTTGAATTAGTGAGGCGATAACTATACAGACTATAACAATTCCACAGGATTGAAGGGTTATTTTGCTGCGTTTTTAATTACAACTAAACTTTCATAAATACAGAATCTTGAAAGGGTTATGTTATAAGTTTTCATGATTCTTTAGCTTTTCTAGTGTGTATATTTTCTTATGTTCGTGACAATTTTATGAACTACGTGGCGGAAATAGATACGCAGGCAAATTGTATTATGAAAAGTATAGTTGTCGAGAAAACTGTTCTTGGATTTATCTCATTCAAACTTGTGGTTTACCATTTACATATAAACCCATTTTGCATTGATACTTTAAATATAGTTGTTTATGAACATTTTTATGAATAGATTATTGAAGAAACGGTTACTTGCTTGTCTTCGATTATCAGATCGTATACGGATAGATCTCGAAATAAAATCTTATTTTGAGATCAGTGATCGTGCAACTGAAAATGTCCAAAAATCCTATGTCAGATACTTCTGGAAATCGTGAATTACCTGGATTTTTTAGCATTAGAATTAATACATTGCTTCATATTTGCATGCATTAACTATATTAAGAGGGCGCATTATTCTCAGTCTTTTCTAAACGTTTTAAATAGTCTTCCTATAGTCTTGGTGAACTTTTAGTGAACCACAACTTTAGCAAATATTCAAGAATATCGACGAACGATGTCATATACTTTAATGCTTGAAAAGTAAAAGTAATCAAAGTTTCCGGTTTATTTACGATGCACCATACTGAACAAACACAAAAGGGAAAATTAAAGAATGATGAGAATATTAAAATGACTTGTTCTCTCGCAGTCGGATCAATATGCCATATGAATACGATATGAATATTTTATGTTCCTATTAATTATCTTCTCTGTTATAGCAAAGAATTGTATTGCAACACAGCTTTCAACTGGTTTTACACTGTCTTAAAGCTTTTGTTTGAGCTAAATTGATTTAATCTTTATCTCTAACATCTAGCTAGGTTCTTCAAAAAGTATCATTTTCCAATCCATGAAAAAACAAATCGCTTTTTATTCTACTTCTGTGATAGTAACGACATTTAAAATCATATTTATCGTTAATTAACCTTGAAGTTTTTACTAAAAATGTCGGCAAAGTTTGTGTTGGTGTTATACAATTGCAGGAAAATTTCGCCTTATAAGTTGGCAAGTTGTTTGAACAAGCTTGGCTTATTGAAAACAAACGAAGATTAACATTTTCTAATTTACATATTTTCATGTATCGTATACTAAATTTTGTAACATTAAAATGGTACTCTTCATTTTGACATCTTTTAAGGCCATTATTTCTATTCTATCTTGAAGAAAGACGGGTTACAAGTTTAATGATGTGTTAAAAACTAGCTTATTTTCTTTGTAATACCTAGTTTACATTATCTCCTGTGAACGCAAATAAATGTATGCTTGTTCATTTGCAGAATTAAAAACTCGACATTTTCAGAAATGGAAAACGACGTTGAGCATACAGAAGGTAACATAAAATACCCCAATGCTCACGTATAATTATATTGATAAATTATATTGCCGACACTTCACGACACTATTTATTCGTGTGTCATAAATAGTAACGTAATATGAACATTCTTTGGTCAATAGTCAGTAAATGATGTTCATTTCGTGGAGATTGATAACATTTAGTTAACTGAAGACAAATTATTTTTACAATGTACATTCATGTGCTACATTGTAATTTTGTTTTGTACCTTGCTTTTCCTTTCAATTGATTTTACTACATTCAGTTTTCTGTTATCCCAGTTCATCTGTGTCTACAGTTCTAAATATAGTCACAATAGTCATGAATATTTTTACGCTCCATTTTTTATAATTGTAGTCAAAGAACTCAGAATGCGATATGACTAATTTATGTTTGTATTTATTATCTCTTCTATTAATTTGTCATAAATTTTTCTGAAAATGAGATAATCATAAATTACTTGTTGAACCTGTCGTGTGTAAGTTAGTATTCAACGGTTCTTTTTAAAAACATATACCAAGGCTATAGTTGTAATTTACCATGGTAAATATGCTCTTCAAAGCAGTATTTAGTTTCCTTACCACAACCAAGGCTTTGTTTTATAAAACTTAAAAATTGTATTGTTTTCATTGTTATGTTTTTATGTATAATCATGAAATATCCTTATGTTAATTTTGTTTATGGTTGTTTATGCCTGTTTATGTTCACTATATCCAAAGTTAATTCATTTTAAGAGGTTATTCGTCTGTTATATGTTATGAGTTTATGAACAATAAGATAGTCATTTTGACCTATAATGTGTAAGTGGAAAAATAATGTCTTTTTTCAGATGCAGATGTGATTCGTCGATTTAAAGGTTAGTATGGGCGTGTAATTAACTATTGACGAATGCTTATTGATAATGCATAAATAAAAAACAGTTTTGTAATGTGAAAGTACAATTTACTCACATTTTCATTGCTGTCTTGCATGTGTTAAACAATCTTTATATAATCTCGCACGTTTTTTACGATATTTGCCCATAAATCAGCGCAGCACTTTTTAGGAGTAAAGGATATGTTTTAAATTTACGTTGTTGCAACTGAAGTATGATTGTTACATGACGTTCTATTTTGCACTGTCTCTCTCCTCTCGTTTGCCCAGGAAACATTCTGTTATTTGAACTTATTCGTCTCTAAGTATTAAAATTTTACAATTTTAAGATGTATCAGTTAACTTTTTTAAGTAATTACTTTTACAAAGTAGAGTTATATGCTGTTTTGTTAGGTATCATATTTGGTATTATTATTCACTATGTAAGCAATGTTGAATAGAAACGTTGCTTCTTAAATAACTCCACTTTTAATGTTTTTCACTGTTACATGTTGTTTGCTGTAACTTTGGCTCTTTTCCTGTAAACAATAAAATACACATAGTGCACGCCAAGGCCTGCATGCATGTGTTCAAAAATCAACCAAGGTGTTTTTTATTCACTAGTAGTGTCCCACAGTTAAATACGTTTAAACTAGGGAAAAACAACTACAAGTTATTGTATCGTTCGACACTGTGCATACATGTAATATAATCACTAAGTTGAAGATAAGTTAATTTTTTTACATTCACGCAACTAACATACGAATGGTGCATTAAACTTTCTATTTTGTATATTTCTCTATCCGTTCGTTTACCCAGTGAATATTCAAATACCCAAGTTTATTCTTTGCTAAGTGATTAAAATTTTACAATTTTAAGTTTGTGTTAACCTGTGGACAGTTTGACGATAGTAGGGTCATACAATTTATTAATATTGATAATGTTTGTTGTTATGTGTCTTTGTTTTTACTAAATTGGAAAAAATTAATTAATTTTATGAAGTTTTTATGTGTCTATACAGTTATAAGTTTTTTAACAATAAGATAAGTCAATTTAGCCTTTCTTGTGTTAATGTGAAAATAATATTTGTTTTTCTTTATTTGCAGAAGCTGTTCTGTGTTTGAAAGGTTTGTATGGTTATGCATGTACGGCAATATAACAATGTATTAGTAAGGAATAGTTTTATTAGTAAAAAGTTATTTTTTTCCTTTATAAGATAAGGTTCAATAAAACATTCACATAACCAACATTCTTTTTTGCAAAATTAAACATCATTTTCATTACAAATGAATTTACATAAATGCAACTAAAATAGCTACAATGTATTTCGTGCTTTTCAGGTGTCGACCTTCATGTATGTAGATGAAATTTTAAATATATGTTTACTCCTCCCTTAGTATTAAAATTTTACAATTTTGATTATGTGATAACCTGTGAATTTATGATAAGACGTTTTCCCTGTTTATACCATTCTATACTTTTGTTCAAAAACATCTATCTTGAAAACCATTTTTTTGAAAAATGTCTTTTAAATCAATTAGTTATTTTCTATTTTTTAAAAATGTATTTTTTACTTCAATTGCATGTCTCTTGACTATAACTATAGGTACCAAGTATATTCCACAAAAAAAAGGGTTTTAATGTTTTTCTCCATTTCCACCTCTTAATAAACGTAGGAGGCATTAATTTATTTGTCTTTTGCAACTGCATGTATAACTTGCAATGTACTAATGATAAAATTTGTTTCATTTACAATCATGTTTAGAAGTAAGCATAATACAGTTTTTCTTATTTTTTATATAGCATTTTCCATAAGTAGCCTACGTGAAGGTACGTTACGTATAGAATGTTAAGCCACACATTTTAGACGGTTGTTTTTGCACTTCCCTGTTAAGTTCTAAATGAGATTTATCTTGTACAAAAGTAAACATAAAATTGTTTTTCTTTTTTTGTTTTCATAATACAGAAGAGGAGAAAAAAAGACGTCGTAAAGGTTTGTATTTTCATGCAGACTAATTAAGGTTTAGGGTATTTTAGGTTTGACAATATACACAGTTTAGAACAAAATTGGAAAGTAAAATACAACTGCTACGTTTTTGAAGATCTTTTGCACTCCCTGTTAAGTTCTAAATCAAATATATCTTGTGTAAAAGTAAACATAAAATTGTTTTTCTTTTTTTGTTTTGATAATACAGAAGAGGAGAAAAAAAGACGTCGTGAAGGTTGGTATTTTCATGCAGAATAATTACGGTTTAGGGTGTTTTAGGTTTGACAATATACACAGTTTAGAACAAAATTGGAAAGTAAAATACAACTGCTACGTTTTTGAAGCTCTTTTGCATTCCCTGTTTAGTTCTAAATCAAACGTAGCTAAAAGGGCAATATTATTTTTGTTTTTTTTGCAATAATACAGAAAAGAAAAGACGACTTCTCGAATTTTGGTATTTTGCGATTTTATTATTTCTGTTGAATCCAGGTTTATCATATTCTTGATCTTGTATGGAATATTAGAGCCAAACAAATAATTAAAAAAAATATAGATATATATATAGAGGTATTTACAAGAAATCCTTGCTAAGGGTTTAAATTTTTCCATTCCACCTACTAAGTTAAACCACTGTAATTTTCTCGCACCCTTCTAAAAATTCTTCGCCACAACTCATAATGAAAGTATCTATGAACACTCTGGTTTTCACTATGAATACGTAAAAGCCCGAATGAAAGACATAGCACTATCTGGTCTTCGCAGCTACAGCCGTCCTAGTTTCTTATTTTCAAAAGACGAAATCAACGTTCTAAACGACCTGAAGAATGACAATAGTGTTGTTGTCATGAAACCTGACAAGGGCAATGCCGCTGTCATCCTTGATAAAACCGACTACAACAACAAAATGTCAGAAATCCTCTCCGATTCCTCAAAATTTGAACTCATAAACGAAGACGCTGTGAAAGTCACCCTACAACGTGAAACCCAGGTGAAATCATTACTCAAACAACTCAAGAAAACGAAATCAATTGATGAACAAACTTACAATAAACTCTATCCGACTGGCTCACGCATAGGTATACTATATGGACTTCCAAAAATTCACAAACCAAACATTCCCTTCCGACCCATTCTGTCTTCTATAAATCACTACTCATATAAACTAGCTAAATTTTTCATTCCGCTGCTCACACCCATCATCACAAACTCTTTCATGATAAAGGACTCATTCTCCTTCGTACAAGAAATACTTAACACCAACATCAACTCTAACAAAGTTGTTATGGCTAGTTTTGACGTAACTTCTCTTTTCTCCAACATTCCCCTACGTGAAACAATCAATATCATCTGTGATCTTCTTTTTACTAACCATAAACACTTTCATGGACTCACCCGCACAGAATTCAGTAATCTACTAACGCTATCTGTTAAAAATTGCCACTTTATGTTTAACGACCGCTTATACCACCAAATTGATGGTGTTGCTATGGGTAGTCCCCTTGGCCCCCTTTTTGCCAACGTATTCATGTCTTTCCATGAACAAAACTGGCTGAAAAACTGTCCCCAGAAATTCAAACCTGTTCTCTACAGACGTTATGTCGATGATTGCTTCCTCCTTTTTAAATCACTTGATCACGTTCCTCTCTTTTTAGACTACATCAACCATCAACACCCCAACATCACTTTTACCTCTGAGACGGAAAACAATGGACGACTACCGTTTTTAGACATTGACATTTACCGCTCAAACGACAATTCACCACCTCTGTATATCGTAAACCTAGATTCACCGGTCTTTTCACAAACTTTCACAGCTTTATCCCACTTTCTTACAAACGCAACTTAATCTCTGGCCTATTACACCGCTTTTTCAAACTCTGCTCTAGTTATGAGACTTTTCATGCCAAATTGAAACCACCAGAAAACTACTCAAACTCAATTGCTATCCAACTAATATGTTAGATCACATTGTCCATCGTTTCCTTGACACAAAATTCGAACAGAAACCACCTGTCCTTAGTGTCCCAAAGAAAATAGTGTATTTCTGTCTCCCATTCACCGGCTGTCACTCGTTACAAATCCGCACACAAAGACGAAACGTCACTATTTTAATAAATTTCATAAAACCACATTGTTCATGAATATGTTTAAAATTATTTGTTTGGCTCTAATATTTATATTGAGAATCCGTTTCCCGCCTGGCACCTCATTGGCAACAATATTGTATGGGACATATAAAAACTAAAATATGATTAAAGTCACTTCAGATGATAACGACGCGGCCGTGAAATTAATAGGTTCTTTCCATCTACAGCTTTAACAAGCATGTAAAGCCTATATCAAACAAAGCATGGCCCTTTACGTTAATGCAACTGAAATATCATTGTTACATGACGTTCTATTTTGTACTTCTCTCTCCTCTCGTTTGCCCAGGAAACATTCTGTTATTTGAACTTCTTTGTTTCTAAAAATTAAAATTTTACAATTTTTAAATGTGTCAGTTAATTTTTCATTTGTAAACGGGAAAATATTGCTTTATAGAGTTTTTTTTGCCAGTATTTTGGATATATTTCGTCTTTGCGCTAAATATCAGCAGAATTTTTGTTTTCTTTAAAGCAGACGCGATACCTTACGAGGTCTACCGAAATGCATCGATCATTTAATTTATCTTAATGTTGGTTTTCAATAGTTCTTTATAAAAACATATACCAAGGTTATAGTTGTAATTTACCATGGTAAATATGCTCTTCAAAGTAGTATTTAGTTTTCTTACCACAACCAAGGCTTTGTTTTATAAAACTTAAAAATTGTAGTGTTTTCATTGTTATGTTTTTATGTATAATCATGAAATATCCTTATGTTAATTTTGTTTATGGTTGTTTATGCCTGTTTATGTTCACTATATCCAAAGTTAATTCACTTTAAGAGTTTATTCCTCTGTTATATGAGTTTATGAACAATAAGATAGTCATTTTGACCTATAATGTGTAAGTGGAAAAATAATATCTTTTTTTCTGGTGCAGATGAGATGCGTCGATTTTTAGGTTAGTATGGGCGTGTAATTAACTATTGAGGAATGCTTATTGATAATGCATAAATGAAAAACAGTTTTGTAATGTGAAAGTAAAATTTACTCAAATTTTCAATGCTGTTCTGCATGTGTTAAACAATCTTTATATAATCTCTCACGTTTTTTACGATATTTGCCCATAAATCAGCGCAGCACTTTTTAGGATTAAAGGATATATTTTAAATTTACGTTGTTGCAACTGAAGTATGATTGTTACTTGACGTTCTATCTTGTACTTTCTCTCTTCTCTCGTTTGCACAGGAAACATTCTGTTATTTGAGTTTGTTCGTCTCTAAGTATTAAAATTTTACAATTTTTAAACGTGTCATTTAATTTTTCATTTGTAAACGGGAAAATATTGCTTTAAAGAGTTTTTTTGCCCATATTTTGGATATAATTCGTCTTTACGCTAAATATCAGAAGATTTTTTGTTTTCAAACAAAAGCAGACGCAATACCTTACGAGGTCTACCGAAATGCATCGATCATTTAATTTATCTTAATGTTGGTTTTCAACAGTTCTTTTTAAAAACATATACCAAGGTTATAGTTGTAATTTACCATGGTAAATATGCTCTTCAAAGCAGTATTTAGTTTTCTTACCACAACCAAGGGTTTGTTTTATAAAACTTAAAAATTGTATTGTTTTCATTGTTTTGTTTTTATGTATAATCATGAAATATCCTTATGTTAATTTGGTTTATGGTTGTTTATGCCTGTTTATACTCACTATATCCAAAGTTAATTCATTTTAAGAGGTTATTCGTCTGTTATATGTTATGAGTTTATGAACAATAATATAGTCATTTTGACCTATAATGTGTAAGTGGAAAAATAATGTCTTTTTTTCTGTTGCAGATGAGATGCGTCGATTTTTAGGTTAGTATGGGCGTGTAATTAACTATTGAGGAATGCTTATTGATAATGCATAAATGAAAAACAGTTTTGTAATGTGAAAGTAAAATTTACTCAAATTTTCAATGCTGTTCTGCATGTGTTAAACAATCTTTATATAATCTCTCACGTTTTTTACGATATTTGCCCATAAATCAGCGCAGCACTTTTTAGGATTAAAGGATATATTTTAAATTTACGTTGTTGCAACTGAAGTATGATTGTTACTTGACGTTCTATCTTGTACTTTCTCTCTCCTCTCGTTTGCACAGGAAACATTCTGTTATTTGAGTTTGTTCGTCTCTAAGTATTAAAATTTTACAATTTTTAAACGTGTCATTTAATTTTTCATTTGTAAACGGGAAAATATTGCTTTAAAGAGTTTTTTTGCCAGTATTTTGGATATAATTCGTCTTTACGCTAAATATCAGCAGATTTTTTGTTTTCAAACAAAAGCAGACGCAATACCTTACGAGGTGTACCGAAATGCATCAATCATTTAATTTATCTTAATGTTGGTTTTCAACAGTTCTTTTTAAAAACATATACCAAGGTTATAGTTGTAATTTACCATGGTAAATATGCTCTTCAAAGCAGTATTTAGTTTTCTTACCACAACCAAGGGTTTGTTTTATAAAACTTAAAAATTGTATTGTTTTCATTGTTTTGTTTTTATGTATAATCATGAAATATCCTTATGTTAATTTGGTTTATGGTTGTTTATGCCTGTTTATGTTCACTATATCCAAAGTTAATTCATTTTAAGAGGTTATTCGTCTGTTATATGTTATGAGTTTATGAACAATAATATAGTCATTTTGACCTATAATGTGTAAGTGGAAAAATAATGTCTTTTTTTCTGTTGCAGATGAGATGCGTCGATTTTAGGTTAGTATGGGCGTGTAATTAACTATTGAGGAATGCTTATTGATAATGCATAAATGAAAAACAGTTTTGTAATGTGAAAGTAAAATTTACTCAAATTTTCAATGCTGTTCTGCATGTGTTAAACAATCTTTATATAATCTCTCACGTTTTTTACGATATTTGCCCATAAATCAGCGCAGCACTTTTAGGATTAAAGGATATATTTTAAATTTACGTTGTTGCAACTGAAGTATGATTGTTACTTGACGTTCTATCTTGTACTTTCTCTCTCTCTCGTTTGCACAGGAAACATTCTGTTATTTGAGTTTGTTCGTCTCTAAGTATTAAAATTTTACAATTTTTAAACGTGTCATTTAATTTTTCATTTGTAAACGGGAAAATATTGCTTTAAAGAGTTTTTTTGCCAGTATTTTGGATATAATTCGTCTTTACGCTAAATATCAGCAGATTTTTTGTTTTCAAACAAAAGCAGACGCAATACCTTACGAGGTCTACCGAAATGCATCAATTATTTAATTTATCTTAATGTTGGTTTTCAACAGTTCTTTTTAAAAACATATACCAAGGTTATAGTTGTAATTTACCATGGTAAATATGCTCTTCAAAGCAGTATTTAGTTTTCTTACCACAACCAAGGGTTTGTTTTATAAAACTTAAAAATTGTATTGTTTTCATTGTTTTGTTTTTATGTATAATCATGAAATATCCTTATGTTAATTTGGTTTATGGTTGTTTATGCCTGTTTATGTTCACTATATCCAAAGTTAATTCATTTTAAGAGGTTATTCGTCTGTTATATGTTATGAGTTTATGAACAATAAGATAGTCATTTTGACCTATAATGTGTAAGTGGAAAAATAATATCTTTTTTTCTGGTGCAGATGAGATGCGTCGATTTTTAGGTTAGTATGGGCGTGTAATTAACTATTGAGGAATGCTTATTGATAATGCATAAATGAAAACAGTTTTGTAATGTGAAAGTAAAATTTACTCAAATTTTCAATGCTGTTCTGCATGTGTTAAACAATCTTTATATAATCTCTCACGTTTTTACGATATTTGCCCATAAATCAGCGCAGCACTTTTAGGATTAAAGGATATATTTTAAATTTACGTTGTTGCAACTGAAGTATGATTGTTACTTGACGTTCTATCTTGTACTTTCTCTCCTCTCGTTTGCACAGGAAACATTCTGTTATTTGAGTTTGTTCGTCTCTAAGTATTAAAATTTTACAATTTTAAACGTGTCATTTAATTTTTCATTTGTAAACGGGAAAATATTGCTTTAAAGAGTTTTTGCCAGTATTTTGGATATAATTCGTCTTTACGCTAAATATCAGCAGATTTTTGTTTTCAAACAAAAGCAGACGCAATACCTTACGAGGTCTACCGAAATGCATCGATCATTTAATTTATCTTAATGTTGGTTTTCAACAGTTCTTTTAAAACATATACCAAGGTTATAGTTGTAATTTACCATGGTAAATATGCTCTTCAAAGCAGTATTTAGTTTTCTTACCACAACCAAGGGTTTGTTTTATAAAACTTAAAAATTGTATTGTTTTCATTGTTTTGTTTTTATGTATAATCATGAAATATCCTTATGTTAATTTGGTTTATGGTTGTTTATGCCTGTTTATGTTCACTATATCCAAAGTTAATTCATTTTAAGAGGTTATTCGTCTGTTATATGTTATGAGTTTATGAACAATAATATAGTCATTTTGACCTATAATGTGTAAGTGGAAAAATAATGTCTTTTTCTGTTGCAGATGAGATGCGTCGATTTTAGGTTAGTATGGGCGTGTAATTAACTATTGAGGAATGCTTATTGATAATGCATAAATGAAAAACAGTTTTGTAATGTGAAAGTAAAATTTACTCAAATTTTCAATGCTGTTCTGCATGTGTTAAACAATCTTTATATAATCTCTCACGTTTTTTACGATATTTGCCCATAAATCAGCGCAGCACTTTTAGGATTAAAGGATATATTTTAAATTTACGTTGTTGCAACTGAAGTATGATTGTTACTTGACGTTCTATCTTTCTCTCTCCTCTCGTTTGCACAGGAAACATAATGTTATTTGAGTTTGTTCGTCTCTAAGTATTAAAATTTTACAATTTTTAAACGTGTCATTTAATTTTTCATTTGTAAACGGGAAAATATTGCTTTAAAGAGTTTTTTGCCAGTATTTTCGATACAATTCGTCTTTACGCTAAGTATCAGCAGATTTTTTGTTTTCAAACAAAAGCAGACGCAATACCTTACGAGGTCTACCGAAATGCATCGATCATTTAATTTATCTTAAAGTTGGTTTTCAACAGTTCTTTTTAAAAACATATACCAAGGTTATAGTTGTAATTTACCATGGTAAATATGCTCTTCAAAGTAGTATTTAGTTTTCTTACCACAACCAAGGCTTTGTTTTATAAAACTTAAAAATTGTATTGTTTTCATTGTTATGTTTTTATGTATAATCATGAAATATCCTTATGTTAATTTGGTTTATGGTTGTTTATGCCTGTTTATGTTCACTATATCCAAAGTTAATTCATTTTAAGAGGTTATTCGTCTGTTATATGTTATGAGTTTATGAACAATAATATAGTCATTTTGACCTATAATGTGTAAGTGGAAAAATAATGTCTTTTTCTGTTGCAGATGAGATGCGTCGATTTTAGGTTAGTATGGGCGTGTAATTAACTATTGAGGAATGCTTATTGATAATGCATAAATGAAAAACAGTTTTGTAATGTGAAAGTAAAATTTACTCAAATTTTCAATGCTGTTCTGCATGTGTTAAACAATCTTTATATAATCTCTCACGTTTTTTACGATATTTGCCCATAAATCAGCGCAGCACTTTTAGGATTAAAGGATATATTTTAAATTTACGTTGTTGCAACTGAAGTATGATTGTTACTTGACGTTCTATCTTGTACTTTCTCTCTCCTCTCGTTTGCACAGGAAACATTCTGTTATTTGAGTTTGTTCGTCTCTAAGTATTAAAATTTTACAATTTTAAACGTGTCATTTAATTTTTCATTTGTAAACGGGAAAATATTGCTTTAAAGAGTTTTTGCCAGTATTTTGGATATAATTCGTCTTTACGCTAAATATCAGCAGATTTTTTGTTTTCAAACAAAAGCAGACGCAATACCTTACGAGGTCTACCGAAATGCATCGATCATTTAATTTATCTTAATGTTGGTTTTCAACAGTTCTTTTAAAACATATACCAAGGTTATAGTTGTAATTTACCATGGTAAATATGCTCTTCAAAGCAGTATTTAGTTTTCTTACCACAACCAAGGGTTTGTTTTATAAAACTTAAAAATTGTATTGTTTTCATTGTTTTGTTTTTATGTATAATCATGAAATATCCTTATGTTAATTTGGTTTATGGTTGTTTATGCCTGTTTATGTTCACTATATCCAAAGTTAATTCATTTTAAGAGGTTATTCGTCTGTTATATGTTATGAGTTTATGAACAATAAGATAGTCATTTTGACCTATAATGTGTAAGTGGAAAAATAATATCTTTTTTTCTGGTGCAGATGAGATGCGTCGATTTTTAGGTTAGTATGGGCGTGTAATTAACTATTGAGGAATGCTTATTGATAATGCATAAATGAAAAACAGTTTTGTAATGTGAAAGTAAAATTTACTCAAATTTTCAATGCTGTTCTGCATGTGTTAAACAATCTTTATATAATCTCTCACGTTTTTTACGATATTTGCCCATAAATCAGCGCAGCACTTTTAGGATTAAAGGATATATTTTAAATTTACGTTGTTGCAACTGAAGTATGATTGTTACTTGACGTTCTATCTTGTACTTTCTCTCTCTCTCGTTTGCACAGGAAACATTCTGTTATTTGAGTTTGTTCGTCTCTAAGTATTAAAATTTTACAATTTTAAACGTGTCATTTAATTTTTCATTTGTAAACGGGAAAATATTGCTTTAAAGAGTTTTTTTGCCAGTATTTTGGATATAATTCGTCTTTACGCTAAATATCAGCAGATTTTTTGTTTTCAAACAAAAGCAGACGCAATACCTTACGAGGTCTACCGAAATGCATCGATCATTTAATTTATCTTAATGTTGGTTTTCAACAGTTCTTTTTAAAAACATATACCAAGGTTATAGTTGTAATTTACCATGGTAAATATGCTCTTCAAAGCAGTATTTAGTTTTCTTACCACAACCAAGGGTTTGTTTTATAAAACTTAAAATTGTATTGTTTTCATTTTTGTTTTTATGTATAATCATGAAATATCCTTATGTTAATTTGTTTATGGTTGTTTATGCCTGTTTATGTTCACTATATCCAAAGTTAATTCATTTTAAGAGGTTATTCGTCTGTTATATGTTATGAGTTTATGAACAATAATATAGTCATTTTGACCTATAATGTGTAAGTGGAAAAATAATGTCTTTTTTTCTGTTGCAGATGAGATGCGTCGATTTTAGGTTAGTATGGGCGTGTAATTAACTATTGAGGAATGCTTATTGATAATGCATAAATGAAAAACAGTTTTGTAATGTGAAAGTAAAATTTACTCAAATTTTCAATGCTGTTCTGCATGTGTTAAACAATCTTTATATAATCTCTCACGTTTTTACGATATTTGCCCATAAATCAGCGCAGCACTTTTAGGATTAAAGGATATATTTTAAATTTACGTTGTTGCAACTGAAGTATGATTGTTACTTGACGTTCTATCTTGTACTTTCTCTCTCTCGTTTGCACAGGAAACATTCTGTTATTTGAGTTTGTTCGTCTCTAAGTATTAAAATTTTACAATTTTAAACGTGTCATTTAATTTTTCATTTGTAAACGGGAAAATATTGCTTTAAAGAGTTTTTGCCAGTATTTTGGATATAATTCGTCTTTACGCTAAATATCAGCAGATTTTTGTTTTCAAACAAAAGCAGACGCAATACCTTACGAGGTCTACCGAAATGCATCGATCATTTAATTTATCTTAATGTTGGTTTTCAACAGTTCTTTTAAAACATATACCAAGGTTATAGTTGTAATTTACCATGGTAAATATGCTCTTCAAAGCAGTATTTAGTTTTCTTACCACAACCAAGGGTTTGTTTTATAAAACTTAAAATTGTATTGTTTTCATTGTTATGTTTTTATGTATAATCATGAAATATCCTTATGTTAATTTTGTTTATGGTTGTTTATGCCTGTTTATGTTCACTATATCCAAAGTTAATTCATTTTAAGAGGTTATTCGTCTGTTATATGTTATGAGTTTATGAACAATAAGATAGTCATTTTGACCTATAATGTGTAAGTGGAAAAATAATGTCTTTTTTTCTGGTGCAGATGAGATGCGTCGATTTTAGGTTAGTATGGGCGTGTAATTAACTATTGAGGAATGCTTATTGATAATGCATAAATGAAAAACAGTTTTGTAATGTGAAAGTAAAATTTACTCAAATTTTCAATGCTGTTCTGCATGTGTTAAACAATCTTTATATAATCTCTCACGTTTTTACGATATTTGCCCATAAATCAGCGCAGCACTTTTAGGATTAAAGGATATATTTTAAATTTACGTTGTTGCAACTGAAGTATGATTGTTACTTGACGTTCTATCTTGTACTTTCTCTCCTCTCGTTTGCACAGGAAACATTCTGTTATTTGAGTTTGTTCGTCTCTAAGTATTAAAATTTTACAATTTTAAACGTGTCATTTAATTTTTCATTTGTAAACGGGAAAATATTGCTTTAAAGAGTTTTTGCCAGTATTTTGGATATAATTCGTCTTTACGCTAAATATCAGCAGATTTTTTGTTTTCAAACAAAAGCAGACGCAATACCTTACGAGGTCTACCGAAATGCATCGATCATTTAATTTATCTTAATGTTGGTTTTCAACAGTTCTTTTTAAAAACATATACCAAGGTTATAGTTGTAATTTACCATGGTAAATATGCTCTTCAAAGCAGTATTTAGTTTTCTTACCACAACCAAGGGTTTGTTTTATAAAACTTAAAAATTGTATTGTTTTCATTGTTTTGTTTTTATGTATAATCATGAAATATCCTTATGTTAATTTGGTTTATGGTTGTTTATGCCTGTTTATGTTCACTATATCCAAAGTTAATTCATTTTAAGAGGTTATTCGTCTGTTATATGTTATGAGTTTATGAACAATAATATAGTCATTTTGACCTATAATGTGTAAGTGGAAAAATAATGTCTTTTTTTCTGTTGCAGATGAGATGCGTCGATTTTTAGGTTAGTATGGGCGTGTAATTAACTATTGAGGAATGCTTATTGATAATGCATAAATGAAAAACAGTTTTGTAATGTGAAAGTAAAATTTACTCAAATTTTCAATGCTGTTCTGCATGTGTTAAACAATCTTTATATAATCTCTCACGTTTTTTACGATATTTGCCCATAAATCAGCGCAGCACTTTTTAGGATTAAAGGATATATTTTAAATTTACGTTGTTGCAACTGAAGTATGATTGTTACTTGACGTTCTATCTTGTACTTCTCTCTCCTCTCGTTTGCACAGGAAACATTCTGTTATTTGAGTTTGTTCGTCTCTAAGTATTAAAATTTTACAATTTTAAACGTGTCATTTAATTTTTCATTTGTAAACGGGAAAATATTGCTTTAAAGAGTTTTTGCCAGTATTTTGATATAATTCGTCTTTACGCTAAATATCAGCAGATTTTTTGTTTTCAAACAAAAGCAGACGCAATACCTTACGAGGTCTACCGAAATGCATCAATTATTTAATTTATCTTAATGTTGGTTTTCAACAGTTCTTTTTAAAAACATATACCAAGGTTATAGTTGTAATTTACCATGGTAAATATGCTCTTCAAAGCAGTATTTAGTTTTCTTACCACAACCAAGGGTTTGTTTTATAAAACTTAAAAATTGTATTGTTTTCATTGTTTTGTTTTATGTATAATCATGAAATATCCTTATGTTAATTTTGTTTATGGTTGTTTATGCCTGTTTATGTTCACTATATCCAAAGTTAATTCATTTTAAGAGGTTATTCGTCTGTTATATGTTATGAGTTTATGAACAATAATATAGTCATTTTGACCTATAATGTGTAAGTGGAAAAATAATGTTTTTTCTGTTGCAGATGAGATGCGTCGATTTTTAGGTTAGTATGGGCGTGTAATTAACTATTGAGGAATGCTTATTGATAATGCATAAATGAAAAACAGTTTTGTAATGTGAAAGTAAAATTTACTCAAATTTTCAATGCTGTTCTGCATGTGTTAAACAATCTTTATATAATCTCTCACGTTTTTTACGATATTTGCCCATAAATCAGCGCAGCACTTTTTAGGATTAAAGGATATATTTTAAATTTACGTTGTTGCAACTGAAGTATGATTGTTACTTGACGTTCTATCTTGTACTTTCTCTCTCCTCTCGTTTGCACAGGAAACATTCTGTTATTTGAGTTTGTTCGTCTCTAAGTATTAAAATTTTACAATTTTTAAACGTGTCATTTAATTTTTCATTTGTAAACGGGAAAATATTGCTTTAAAGAGTTTTTTTGCCAGTATTTTGGATATAATTCGTCTTTACGCTAAATATCAGCAGATTTTTTGTTTTCAAACAAAAGCAGACGCAATACCTTACGAGGTCTACCGAAATGCATCGATCATTTAATTTATCTTAATGTTGGTTTTCAACAGTTCTTTTTAAAAACATATACCAAGGTTATAGTTGTAATTTACCATGGTAAATATGCTCTTCAAAGTAGTATTTAGTTTTCTTACCACAACCAAGGCTTTGTTTTATAAAACTTAAAAATTGTATTGTTTTCATTGTTATGTTTTTATGTATAATCATGAAATATCCTTATGTTAATTTTGTATATGGTTGTTTATGCCTGTATATTTTCACTTTATCCAAAGTTAATTCATTCTTAAGAGGTTATTTGTCTGTTATATGTTATGAGTTTATGAACAATAATATAGTCATTTTGACCTATAATGTGTAAGTGGAAAAATAATGTTTTTTTTTCTGTTGCAGATGAGATGCGTCGATTTTTAGGTTAGTATGGGCGTGTAATTAACTATTGAGGAATGCTTATTGATAATGCATAAATGAAAAACAGTTTTGTAATGTGAAAGTAAAATTTACTCAAATTTTCAATGCTGTTCTGCATGTGTTAAACAATCTTTATATAATCTCACGTTTTTACGATATTTGCCCATAAATCAGCGCAGCACTTTTAGGATTAAAGGATATATTTTAAATTTACGTTGTTGCAACTGAAGTATGATTGTTACTTGACGTTCTATCTTGTACTCTCTCTCCTCTCGTTTGCACAGGAAACATTCTGTTATTTGAGTTTGTTCGTCTCTAAGTATTAAAATTTTACAATTTTTAAACGTGTCATTTAATTTTTCATTTGTAAACGGGAAAATATTGCTTTAAAGAGTTTTTTTGCCAGTATTTTGGATATAATTCGTCTTTACGCTAAATATCAGCAGATTTTTTGTTTTCAAACAAAAGCAGACGCAATACCTTACGAGGTCTACCGAAATGCATCAATTATTTAATTTATCTTAATGTTGGTTTTCAACAGTTCTTTTTAAAAACATATACCAAGGTTATAGTTGTAATTTACCATGGTAAATATGCTCTTCAAAGCAGTATTTAGTTTTCTTACCACAACCAAGGGTTTGTTTTATAAAACTTAAAAATTGTATTGTTTTCATTGTTTTGTTTTTATGTATAATCATGAAATATCCTTATGTTAATTTGGTTTATGGTTGTTTATGCCTGTTTATGTTCACTATATCCAAAGTTAATTCATTTTAAGAGGTTATTCGTCTGTTATATGTTATGAGTTTATGAACAATAATATAGTCATTTTGACCTATAATGTGTAAGTGGAAAAATAATGTCTTTTTCTGTTGCAGATGAGATGCGTCGATTTTAGGTTAGTATGGGCGTGTAATTAACTATTGAGGAATGCTTATTGATAATGCATAAATGAAAAACAGTTTTGTAATGTGAAAGTAAAATTTACTCAAATTTTCAATGCTGTTCTGCATGTGTTAAACAATCTTTATATAATCTCTCACGTTTTTTACGATATTTGCCCATAAATCAGCGCAGCACTTTTTAGGATTAAAGGATATATTTTAAATTTACGTTGTTGCAACTGAAGTATGATTGTTACTTGACGTTCTATCTTGTTTCTCTCTCCTCTCGTTTGCACAGGAAACATTCTGTTATTTGAGTTTGTTCGTCTCTAAGTATTAAAATTTTACAATTTTTAAACGTGTCATTTAATTTTTCATTTGTAAACGGGAAAATATTGCTTTAAAGAGTTTTTTTGCCAGTATTTTGGATATAATTCGTCTTTACGCTAAATATCAGCAGATTTTTTGTTTTCAAACAAAAGCAGACGCAATACCTTACGAGGTCTACCGAAATGCATCGATCATTTAATTTATCTTAATGTTGGTTTTCAACAGTTCTTTTTAAAAACATATACCAAGGTTATAGTTGTAATTTACCATGGTAAATATGCTCTTCAAAGTAGTATTTAGTTTTCTTACCACAACCAAGGCTTTGTTTTATAAAACTTAAAAATTGTATTGTTTTCATTGTTATGTTTTTATGTATAATCATGAAATATCCTTATGTTAATTTTGTATATGGTTGTTTATGCCTGTATATTTTCACTTTATCCAAAGTTAATTCATTCTTAAGAGGTTATTTGTCTGTTATATGTTATGAGTTTATGAACAATAATATAGTCATTTTGACCTATAATGTGTAAGTGGAAAAATAATGTCTTTTTTTCTGTTGCAGATGAGATGCGTCGATTTTTAGGTTAGTATGGGCGTGTAATTAACTATTGAGGAATGCTTATTGATAATGCATAAATGAAAAACAGTTTTGTAATGTGAAAGTAAAATTTACTCAAATTTTCAATGCTGTTCTGCATGTGTTAAACAATCTTTATATATCTCTCACGTTTTTACGATATTTGCCCATAAATCAGCGCAGCACTTTTTAGGATTAAAGGATATATTTTAAATTTACGTTGTTGCAACTGAAGTATGATTGTTACTTGACGTTCTATCTTGTACTTTCTCTCTCCTCTCGTTTGCACAGGAAACATAATGTTATTTGAGTTTGTTCGTCTCTAAGTATTAAAATTTTACAATTTTTAAACGTGTCATTTAATTTTTCATTTGTAAACGGGAAAATATTGCTTTAAAGAGTTTTTTTGCCAGTATTTTGGATATAATTCGTCTTTACGCTAAATATCAGCAGATTTTTTGTTTTCAAACAAAAGCAGACGCAATACCTTACGAGGTCTACCGAAATGCATCAATCATTTAATTTATCTTAATGTTGGTTTTCAACAGTTCTTTTTAAAAACATATACCAAGGTTATAGTTGTAATTTACCATGGTAAATATGCTCTTCAAAGTAGTATTTAGTTTTCTTACCACAACCAAGGCTTTGTTTTATAAAACTTAAAAATTGTAGTGTTTTCATTGTTATGTTTTTATGTATAATCATGAAATATCCTTATGTTAATTTTGTTTATGGTTGTTTATGCCTGTTTATGTTCACTATATCCAAAGTTAATTCACTTTAAGAGTTTATTCCTCTGTTATATGAGTTTATGAACAATAAGATAGTCATTTTGACCTATAATGTGTAAGTGGAAAAATAATGTCTTTTTTTCTGTTGCAGATGAGATGCGTCGATTTTTAGGTTAGTATGGGCGTGTAATTAACTATTGAGGAATGCTTATTGATAATGCATAAATGAAAAACAGTTTTGTAATGTGAAAGTAAAATTTACTCAAATTTTCAATGCTGTTCTGCATGTGTTAAAGAATCTTTATATAATCTCTCACGTTTTTTACGATATTTGCCCATAAATCAGCGCAGCACTTTTTAGGATTAAAGGATATATTTTAAATTTACGTTGTTGCAACTGAAGTATGATTGTTACTTGACGTTCTATCTTGTACTCTCTCTCCTCTCGTTTGCACAGGAAACATTCTGTTATTTGAGTTTGTTCGTCTCTAAGTATTAAAATTTTACAATTTTAAACGTGTCATTTAATTTTTCATTTGTAAACGGGAAAATATTGCTTTAAAGAGTTTTTTTGCCAGTATTTTGGATATAATTCGTCTTTACGCTAAATATCAGCAGATTTTTTGTTTTCAAACAAAAGCAGACGCAATACCTTACGAGGTCTACCGAAATGCATCGATCATTTAATTTATCTTAATGTTGGTTTTCAACAGTTCTTTTTAAAAACATATACCAAGGTTATAGTTGTAATTTACCATGGTAAATATGCTCTTCAAAGCAGTATTTAGTTTTCTTACCACAACCAAGGGTTTGTTTTATAAAACTTAAAAATTGTATTGTTTTCATTGTTATGTTTTTATGTATAATCATGAAATATCCTTATGTTAATTTTGTATATGGTTGTTTATGCCTGTATATTTTCACTTTATCCAAAGTTAATTCATTCTTAAGAGGTTATTCGTCTGTTATATGTTATGAGTTTATGAACAATAATATAGTCATTTTGACCTATAATGTGTAAGTGGAAAAATAATGCCTTTTTTTCTGTTGCAGATGAGATGCGTCGATTTTAGGTTAGTATGGGCGTGTAATTAACTATTGACGAATGCTTATTGATAATGCATAAATGAAAACAGTTTTGTAATGTGAAAGTAAAATTTACTCAACTTTTCATTGCTGTCTTGCATGCGTTAAACAATCTTTTATAATCTCTCGTTTTTACGATATTTTGCCCATAAATCAGCGCAGCACTTTTTAGGAGTAAAGGATGTATTTTAAATTTACGTTGTTGCAACTGAATTATCATTGTTACTTGACGTTCTATTTTGTACTTCTCTCTCCTCTCGTTAACCCAAGAAACATTCTGTTATTTGAACTTATTCGTCTCTAAGTATTAAAATTTTACAATTTTTAAACGTGTCATTTAATTTTTCATTTGTAAACGGGAAAATATTGCTTTAAAGAGTTTTTTTGCCAGTATTTTGGATATAATTCGTCTTTACGCTAAATATCAGCAGATTTTTGTTTTCAAACAAAAGCAGACGCAATACCTTACGAGGTCTACCGAAATGCATCGATCATTTAATTTATCTTAATGTTGGTTTTCAACAGTTCTTTTAAAACATATACCAAGGTTATAGTTGTAATTTACCATGGTAAATATGCTCTTCAAAGCAGTATTTAGTTTTCTTACCACAACCAAGGGTTTGTTTTATAAAACTTAAAAATTGTATTGTTTTCATTGTTATGTTTTTATGTATAATCATGAAATATCCTTATGTTAATTTTGTATATGGTTGTTTATGCCTGTATATTTTCACTTTATCCAAAGATAATTCATTCTTAAGAGGTTATTCGTCTGTTATATGTTATGAGTTTATGAACAATAATATAGTCATTTTGACCTATAATGTGTAAGTGGAAAATAATGCCTTTTTTCTGTTGCAGATGAGATGCGTCGATTTTAGGTTAGTATGGGCGTGTAATTAACAATTGACGAATGCTTATTGATAATGCATAAGTGAAAACAGTTTTGTAATGTGAAAGTAAAATTTACTCAACTTTTCATTGCTGTCTTGCATGCGTTAAACAATCTTTTTATAATCTCTCACGTTTTTTACGATATTTTGCCCATAAATCAGCGCAGCACTTTTTAGGAGTAAAGGATGTATTTTAAATTTACGTTGTTGCAACTGAATTATCATTGTTACTTGACGTTCTATTTTGTACTTCTCTCTCCTCTCGTTAACCCAAGAAACATTCTGTTATTTGAACTTATTCGTCTCTAAGTATTAAAATTTTACAATTTTTAAACGTGTCATTTAATTTTTCATTTGTAAACGGGAAAATATTGCTTTAAAGAGTTTTTTTGCCAGTATTTTGGATATAATTCGTCTTTACGCTAAATATCAGCAGATTTTTTTTTTCAAACAAAAGCAGACGCAATACCTTACGAGGTCTACCGAAATGCATCGATCATTTGATTTATCTTAATGTTGGTTTTCAACAGTTCTTTTTAAAAACATATACCAAGGTTATAGTTGTAATTTACCATGGTAAATATGCTCTTCAAAGCAGTATTTAGTTTTCTTACCACAACCAAGGGTTTGTTTTATAAAACTTAAAAATTGTATTGTTTTCATTGTTATGTTTTTATGTATAATCATGAAATATCCTTATGTTAATTTTGTATATGGTTGTTTATGCCTGTATATTTTCACTTTATCCAAAGTTAATTCATTCTTAAGAGGTTATTCGTCTGTTATATGTTATGAGTTTATGAACAATAATATAGTCATTTTGACCTATAATGTGTAAGTGGAAAAATAATGCCTTTTTTTCTGTTGCAGATGAGATGCGTCGATTTTTAGGTTAGTATGGGCGTGTAATTAACAATTGACGAATGCTTATTGATAATGCATAAGTGAAAAACAGTTTTGTAATGTGAAAGTAAAATTTACTCAACTTTTCATTGCTGTCTTGCATGCGTTAAACAATCTTTTTATAATCTCTCACGTTTTTTACGATATTTTGCCCATAAATCAGCGCAGCACTTTTTAGGAGTAAAGGATGTATTTTAAATTTACGTTGTTGCAACTGAATTATCATTGTTACTTGACGTTCTATTTTGTACTTCTCTCTCCTCTCGTTAACCCAAGAAACATTCTGTTATTTGAACTTATTTGTCTCTAAGTATTAAAATTTTACAATTTTTAAACCTATTTTGTTTATTTCTCTATCCGTTCGTTTACCCAGTGAATATTCAAACCCCCGAGTTTATGTTGTGAATAACACTTTTTGCTATAACTTTGGATAACTTTTTTTACTCATATAGTGGCCGAGTTTTTAGCTACGTCTTCACTTTGGAATTATTATTTTATATTCAGGTTTATGGATTTATTCTATTTGAAAAATCATTTGAATGATTGATTGTACTTTCTTTTATAAAAGCTGTAAAGTCTACCAATGTGGTTACTCAAGATGAGGTTCATATCACCCACGACGATGCAGCAGCAAATCTGGCCCAAGATGATGAGATTATTGCTCAAGATGAGTCGAAAATCAACGGTGCTGGTAATTTATTGCTTCATTTAAATTAAAAACACATTAATTTGTATTGTTTTGTTCATCTGGCCGATTGGAAAACATAAATTTTGCGGGCCGAAAATTTGATATGATGCGACATGTAACATGTTTTAATAATTAATAAAATTTAGGGTTGACTGTCAATCGTACAAAATCGAGCAAAAATTTGACAAAAGAGAAACATGATGTGCATGGAATCCAAACATTGAAATCAAGGGAATTTTTGTCGCCATCGTCCATTGAAGCACCCTTTCGGCTTCTTTCAAATATCGAAATACCACATAATGGAAATCAGAATTGTGGAACATCTCGTGGTATGATAACACTGATTTGTCTGAAGGATGGTGTTTACTCCACCTTGACATGCGCACATATTGCTTGTGCCACTGACCACCAGCAAACATTTCTTGACGGAGAGCGACTGGTATCAATCAGCAAAGCTGTACAAACCTTGAATAAACACGATGAAAACAAGTATATGTACACATCGTCTAAGAGTGACTGTAAAGCAGAAATTGGATCCACTCATCGACACACCTTTGCTCAGTTTGATAGTGAAACAGACATCATGTCTATCAATATTGGCAAGCAAGAAGATTTCAAGAAACTTATTGGTGATGAAATGGAAGATGTTGTGTTGAACTTGGATGATGCAAATGAAGAACTTCAACGAAGGGTTGAAGACAACAAGGAGGCTGTTAAAGTCCGCACAGCCAGTGGTATCGAGGGCTTCATCAGTGAATTGAATTATGAGTATTGGTGTAAAAATTCCCCACGTCGCATTTTCCAGAATGCTATCAAGATAAAAAGTTGTCAAACATTTCTTGATTCTGGTGATTCTGGTACTCTTGTTTGGTTTTTGGATGAAAAAAATAATTGGCAACCGTTTGCGTATGGAGTTTGCGAAGTATGTGATGATGGTGACAGCGGTTCAGAAAAAAGTTACATCTGCCTGAAGTTGAACCACGGCTTAAAAGCACTTGGTCTTCAGAATGGTCAATTTTTTAGACTTCGGGACAATGGTCTTAGTGTATCCAACAGTGCTAAGAGCGGCGATGGTGAAGGAGGTGCAGCTAACAAAAGTAAGATGTTTTGAGTTATTACTTCTTTGCCTTGTGTGAACATTTTGCCGCTAGAAAGGCTTGCTGTATATCAATGAAGAAAATTTTGTTTTCTGTAAAGTGACGTTAGCCTTTTATATTCTTTTGTTTTTATGTAATATTTCAGAAGACTCTCAAGTGACAATGAAATATCGACGCATAAGATATAAACGTCGACAAGGTATTATTTTGAATCATTAAATTTTTGACGTCCAGGTGACTATTTTACATCCTGAAAACTAATCGTAGATGTTTAAAAAAACACATTGATTAGAAGCAACAGCTTTACAGCCCTATATATATTTTACCTATAGCATAAGTATTGCAACAAATAAAGGCTATCTTTTGCATAGGACATGCACTTATTGTTATAAGCTGTCGAGAGAAAAAAAGGACAAGTGAATATCATGAAAATAATAAAGGGGTTGATGTCGATAATCAACGCGTAATTTTTCTGTTTTACAATTTTTCTTGTCAATGCAAGAATTCTTAAATGAAATGTTCTCTCATTGTAGAATTTTATGCATTACTATTACATTCTAATTGATAAATGCTTGATTCTTTAAAAACCAGACTCGATATCCCGTGTTCATCAACAGCCACCGTCAAAAAAATTAAAAAGCATGGAATTCTCGTCAAAAATTAATGGTATTTAATGATTATGATTTATCATTATCTTAGACTTGAAAACAGTGCACACTCAGAACAACTAAAAATCATAAATTTGTATTGATAGATAAGAATCCAGTCACATCAACTGGTGCTCCGTTGACATCGGAAATTACAGGTAAAATCGACACTTTATTTACCATGGATTGCATGTTTAACCGTTGATATTAATTTTATGCAACTATCTGAGGATATGTAGGTACCGATGACTTTCAATTCTTCAAAAAAAAATTTCTCACCGACGATTTCAAAATGAGCAATGACGTGCATAAGAAATTGAAAAGGTAAATCTTACTATTTGTGTTTTTTTGATATTCCTTCAATGCCAGTCGAGTTTTTATCCACGCAACGGTATTTTTCTGCTTTATTTTTTATTCTTTCCGTGATTTTTCCACATTTGCAGCTTTGATTGGTTTTGTGGAAAATGTGGAACAGCGGGTCCAACTGACCAGATGCCATATCTTCACTTGTACATGGTCGTTGATTACGCTAACGGAATAACTGATCATGATATAAAACAAGAAATCAACGAGAAATTTGGTTGGCAAGCTTCAAAGTACATCGAATTCCGACCAAACGACCCGTCAAAGGTGTGGAAGATTCGACCTCTATCCAACAAGCGACTGAAAGTGAAACGCGATGATATTCCTTACGGGCGATCCAGTGGCACACTGACAATGTTCTGCGTAAAAGATGGAAAACAATACGCGTTGAGCTGTTTCCACGTTGGTTATGGAATTGGCCGGAATTGGAACGATGACGTTGACCCGTTTTCGACAATTCAAGATGAAATTGAAGTAAACAGAAATGCTGTTCAGCGATTTATGGAAGAAAATAAGTATCATCTCTCAGAAGATGACGGAGTGGTTGGTAATTTTTCCCATTTTGATTTTGGACCTGAAACTGATATCATGGCCATCAAAGTTAATGAAGTTAAAATGGAAAATACTTCAGATGAAATGGAAAACTATTCTCATGACGTATTTTCGAGGCTTTTTCTTAAAAAGCATCGTGGTGAAGAGACCATTGTTGAAAAAGCTCAAGAAATTTTTGGAAACATTGAGGATCTAATGTATAATTTTGATGACAAAGACGGAAGATCCGTATTTCGTAACGCAGTATTGGTAAAATGTGATTCTGAATTTCTAATGGATGGAGATTCAGGATCTCTTGTGTATTTTTGTGATGATGAAAACAACCTAAAACGACCTTTTGCATATGGTGTTGCTGAATTGAGCGAGAAAGACCAAAACGGAAAAGGGGAGACGTTCTACATTTGCTTGAGATTAAAAGATGCTTTGGAAGCATTGGCACTTGTGGACATTGAAGTCATCATTAATGTTTTGCCTTCCACATCAAAACCTGGTAAGCAAAAGAATTTTTTTACCAAACATTTGCTTCCCAAACATTTCCATGTTTTTCAACGCTAAATACAAACAATAATTTGTAACCTGATAAATAAATTTTAAAAGTTATCGTTATATGTAGCCAACTAAAATCTTTTGAAAATTCAAAAATAATGAAAATGTTGTGGATCAAAATCATGTAAAAATTTTAAACTTTGTAAACATAGAAATTTGATCAATATGCATAGAAAGTGAAAACTGGCTATAATGCTAAAAGTAAATTGTGAAAACCATCATGATCAACGTGTCAGTTACATGTATACGTTACACGCACACAAATTAACTTAAATAGAATATTGTTGAAAACATCCTTTTAAAACATATCATTTGATTATTGATAGTCACTTAAAGCCAATAATTATGTTTACGAATACATAGTTTCATTTAGCGTTTAGGTGGTTTCCTTTAACTTTTTTTGTGACAAATAACTGTTTCAAGAGATATTTATGATGTGTTATGAAAAAGTAAATTATTAGTTTTACGGATAACATGTCGGTCTTAACTATTTAACATTCAGATACTAAATTTCATATTTTATGTTAATGTGAAAACGAAGTGTGTTTTATCCATTGCAGAGTTGCTCAATCTAGTATAGCAGATCTAGCGTTTGTCAAAATGAATCATAGATGCTCAATATTAAATTCAAAATATGTTCAAACCAAAACTATTGAATTTGAATTTCAAAAAATTAAACTTTATCAATGGACTTGCCTCTATGTATTTGGAAATGGATATATATCCAAGCATGAGCTGCAGCAATTTATTTTGACGTACCCTAGATCCACCACTGGTTTTATTGAGTTAAAGGTTGCTATGGTCATGCAATGAACTAATCGTGGAACGTCGATTATTGCGTGTGAATTGTATGATGACCAACTCATTTCTACCGGAGTAAATGTTATTTCCATGTCAAAGTAAAAACATCCGTGTTTTCTCATCCAGAGAAAAACACAGCAATGTTATATGTTATGTGATATTGCCAAAACAAATAAAAATGTAAATTGATGAATTTATCAGTCCTTTTTTAATCTTTCCTGATTTGTGCTTCTCCTTTAAGTTCAAGAATTGTTGCGTCGACCATGGAAATGTTCCGATAAATCAATAATGCACCAGGAAAAGTTTAAAAAGATGGAAGAATATGGACGCAAACATCCAGAAAAAGTTTCACTGCTCAGTGAATTGCGTGTAATTTTCATGAATACGTTTTTGCTTGGCAAGGGAAGTGATGGAACCCGTGTTTACCTTGCCCTGGGAAATAATGGTTATGGAAAAGCAGTAAAGCGAATACACAAAGATGGCGGCAACGACTTTGCAAATCGAGAAAAAGAAATTTTGAATGAGTTGAATGCAAAGCGTTCAAATTATGTTGTGAATTTTTGGGATTTTAAAGAGAACCTTGACGAAGAGTATTTGTACGTGATATTAGATTTGTGTGAAGAATCGTTAGAGAGTTATGTGAAATCTTCTTCTTTGCAAAATCTACAAAAAGTCGTTTCTACGATTCTTATGCAGATTTTAAAAGGTTTAGCTGATCTTCACAGTGGTCCGTGTCCTATTCTTCATCGCGATTTAAGACCATCGAATGTTCTTCGAGATGTGGATGGGAATTTTTTACTCGCTGACTTTGGTATAAGTCGAAAATTATTAAATGAAACTTCGACACATCGAAGCATACAAAGAGGAGCTAAAGGTTGGATAGCTCCAGAGTCATATGACGCATCAGATGAATCAATTGATAAAGTTCGTTACAAAAAAGAGTCTGACATTATGGTAAGTTCTTGAAGTAGAACTAGAGGTCCAACTACAGCTCAATGTTTTATTTGCATTTAATTAAATATTGGTATTTGGTAGTGATAATGATTTTACCTCAATTTTTTTCTGTACCTTGATTGTTCGTCATATAATGTCAACATTATATAAAAATAAATAAGTTTTTGTTAATCGTGTTACAGTTATAATAGTATGTTCCTTATTTAGACTGCTTTTAATACATATATATCTCTACAATTCTATTTCGAGAACATTTTTTAGATTTTTTTAAGGTGCACGTTTATTGTTGAGTTCTGCAAATCACAAATAAATTTAATCTTTAAGGTTTTAGTATCCACCACTGATTGTTAATGACAATTTTTTATTGAAAATAGAATGCAGGAATGGTGGCTTATTATGTTGCAACAAAGGGAAAACATCCTTTTGGAACTGAACGGTTTTTATTGAACAACCTTTTGGAAGGAAACCCTGTTGGCTTGGACGAAATCAAGGATGCCACGTTCAAAGACCTTTTATCGTGGATGCTACAGTTAAAACCTGAAGACAGGCCATCTGCCAATGAGGCGTTAAAACACCCTTATCTACAATCACACGAAGAGAAATTTAACATGCTGTGTGATATGGGGAACCAACTGGAGTTGAAACATTTACAAGGTCAAAATTCTCCCATTTCGGATGTTCATACGCAGTTGTATGGTTCCACAGAATGGATGAAGCGTATCGATGATGAAGTCGTTAAAGATTTGATCAACTTTGAAGTAAACGACAGTTTAAGAACTGTTAAGTACGAGTCTACATGGGCAGGATGCTTAAGATTCATAAGAAACGTTGACCAACATTGGCAAAATAAGCCTCGTCCGCATCTATCACAATATGTGAAGCAAGGCAATTATAAAGAGTATTTCCTGCACGTTTTCCCGGAGCTTCCCCTTCTGGTGCACAAAGTCATAAGATCGACTGACTGGAAATCCACTCCAGATCTGGAAGAACACTTTGCTAGTAAGTTAACCATTAAAATATTTCTTTTTCATCAATGATGTAGCTAATCAATCTCTAAAATCTCTAAGTGTAATAAATGCAACCTAGTCAGTCAGTTATTCCGGTTATACAGTCGAAGTATAAATTTTCTGCGTTTGATTTGTCGCGATATGTTTGTTTATCAGTGCGTCAAAGATTGTCATGAACAAGCTAACCTTTTTAAAAATTTTATCTCCGGCATCCTCTTTGACGGTATGAAATGGCTAAAATGCAAATATATTTTTAACATATATTAATATTAATATGAGGTAAACAAGGAGTGAGTGTTTGCAAGGACGGCGAAGCAACATTATGAAGTGCGGGGCTAAGTCTTCAAATCTACTCCGCGGTCTTAAAAAACACCTCTAAATAACGATTTCAGCTCAGTCTAAATATATTTTTTGTAAAGGGGGCTTCAGCTCTCCCAGCACCCCAGGCTGTTGACGTTAGTGCAAAGCTCATGCAAGGTTTTTTACAGTTAGACAAAGTATGACCCTCACACTCCAAAAAGTGTTTATCTTGTTGATAAAGTTTTGAACGTTCCAATATCAGCAATTTACATGGCAATAAATAATGAACATTTCCTAAGAAATTTGTCTCCACAGGAGCAATACTTCCTAGTAAATATGGTCCTACTTCGGAAATTTGGCCCCCCTTACAAACTTTAACATCTATTTCAAAAATGGTGCACTTTTTTTTAAAACCAAGATCACAGACGATCGAACATAATACAAGTTATTTAGATTTATACATGACTCATTGAACCTGCCTTGTTCAAACAAAAAACATATGTTTTGTTACTGTTTATATGTTTTTATTCGTATGATATTTTATTGCTTATGTTCTCTAACGGTTTAATCAAAATTAGTATTTTACGAGCTTTTTGTCTCTGTATTGACGTATCATAGTAAATGAAAAACAATTTTTATTCTTTATATTGCAAAAGAAATCAATAGAGGTTAGTAGCTATGTTCATGCAATAAAGTAAGGACGAATATTTGTATAGATCTCACGATAACAAACGGAATATATTACGATAAATTTTCTTCCTTCAACAAGGCGAAAGTTAATATGAAATATTCATATGATTCTATCCTTCTTGTTTCTTATGTATTTAGTAGATGGATATTTATGGTTGTTTAAGGTGGTCTATATCCAATGAATTATAAATTGCAGGTATATTATAAGTGTGATTGTGAACTTTCTATTCATTGTTGCAGGTTGCTCCATGTTAAATGAAGGTTGGTTTACTCATGCTTTATACTTATTATCAATGCTTATAAATAATGCACTAATAACAAATAGTTATCTAAGGAGAAAGATAAAATGCTCCCTTCAAGGAAAAAAAATTCAAAAGCAAATTCATGTGATGATCATCCTTTGTTTATTGAATTTTTTTTCACTGCATAAACCCCTTTTTACCGGTAAAGTATCGTAAATTGACGACTGTTGATGAGCGCTTCGAGTACTGGTGTCACATCAAAAAGAACGTTGAATACATGTGTAGAAATACTGTGTAGTCGGTTTCCTGTTGCGCATGTAATCCACAGCTCGTCATTGGATACTATTTTCGAAATAACATTTTGATAGGACTATACTTTCCGACAGTTCTCTTAGACTGCAATTGATGTACCTATGTTGAATCTGTCGAATCTTTAAATGTACATCGCACAAAGCAAATGTCATTGTATTCATGACCTGTGTTGCCAGACTTGCATCAAATGTTTAAATTCATTGTCATTATGAATCATTTGAACAATAGTCATATTGATTTTCATTGAAGTAGATTTGAGTGTAGATGTGTACGTTTATGTTGGATGTCTGCAAAATGTTTTTTGTTTCAGTAACTAGGTCTAATTTATTTATTTAATATTTTAATTAATCTTCATCAATTTAACACAATTGTTGCAATCGTGACTTTATCCATTTAAATATTATTTTCATTACAAATTAGTTTACATTAATGCAACTGGAATACTATTGTATTCCAGTTGCATTAATGTAAACTAATTTGTAATGAAAATACAACTCCAAAATACAACTGCTACGTTTTTGAAGCTCTTTTGCACTCCCTGTTTAGTTCTAAATCAGATATATCTTGTGTAAAAGTAAACATAATATTGTTTTTCTTTTTTTGTTTTGATAATATAGAAGAGGAGGAAAGAAGACGGCTTGTACTTCTGTCGATTAATCCCTCCTTCACGAAGGCTTAAAGCTCTGCTCCTTTCAAATCTTTTACTTTAAACATGGTGTTTCAGCATCGTTATACTCATGATTTTTCTTACTGTGGATTCTCAATGTTTCTGTTTATTAGTTATTTATATCTATGCTGAGGACTTACTCTTCACCAAATTTTGTAAAATTTCCATACTTTGTAAACCAATACCTAACCTTGAAATCTACATTAATTTTTATCATCTTATCCTTACTTGTACAAGCCCTTAAAAATATGGTTCCTGCAAATGGCCCACGTATTTTTCGAGGTCAATCTATCTCCTTGTTTTTTTCTTGTCAGATTGGACTAAGGATGCTAAAGTACTCATACTTGCACAGATCTATGAGATGTTTATAGTCTAATATTGTATGAGATGTTTATAGATAAATTTATACTAATCATTTGTAAATTGTCTATGATTAAAAAAATTACGCCATACAATCAATTTGTATTACAATTTTTCGAAAATAGATAATCAAAAATGATTTAGTTTAACTTGTCATGTCTAAATAAGAAATGTTTTCACGAGTAAAAACGTAAATATGAATAACTTGGATTACTATTTTTACTCATATAGTGGCCGAGTTTATAGCTGCGTCTTCACTTTGGAATTATTATTTTATATTCAGGTTTATGGATTTATTCTATTTGAGAAATTATTTGAATGAATGATTGTAATTCCTTTTATAAAAGCTGTAAAGTCTACCAATGTGGTTGCTCAAGATGAGGTTCATATTACCCAGGATGCAGCAGCAAATCTCCAGATCTGGAAGAACAATTTGGTGGTAAGTTATCCATTAAAATATTTCTTTTTCGTAAATAATGTAGCTACTTAATCTCTAAAATGTCTAAGTGTAAAAAATGCAACCTAGTCAGTCAGTTATTTCGGTTATACAGTCGAAGTGTAAATTTTCTGCGTTTGATTTGTCGCGATATGTTTGTTTATCAGTGCATCAAAGATTGTCATGAACAAGCTAACCATTTTAAAAATTTTATCTCCAGCATCCCCTTTGACGTTATGAAATGGTTAAAACGCAAATATATTTTTAAAATATACTAATATTGATATGGAGATAAACAAGGAGTGAGTGTTTGCAGGGACGGCGAAGCAACATTATGAAGTGCTTGGCTAAGTTTTCAATTCTACTATGGCGTCTTAAAAAACACCTCTAAACAACGACTTCAGCTCAGTCTAAATACATTTTTGCAAAAGGGGCTTCAGCTCTCCCAGCCCCCCAGGCTGTTAACGTTAGTGCAAAGCTTATGATTAACTGTAAGGATTTTTAAATTTAGACAAAGTATGACTCTCACATTCCAAAAAGTGTTTATCTTGTTGATAAAGTTTTGAATGTTCCAATATCAGCAATGTACATGGTTATGAATAATGAACATTTCCTAAGAACATTGCTCAGAATAATGTATATTTCAAATTCATGTTGTATTATTATCAAAGGATCGATCTTAAGCTAATTTCCTTTAATTCTAATCCACTCCTTTGATTCATCGTTACTTTTTGCTGTGATGTGTTTGAATTTTTTATAGTTATTCTTCATTCATAAGGTTGATAAGGTTGTCGATGTAAATATTTTTCCAATTGAGTTTCAGTTAGCTCTGGAAAGGATTTACGACGTCGTTTTCAAAATTTTTCGTTGAGCACTTTTGTTTCTGCTGAGACAATGATACTAATTGCTGTTGCGTGAATTTTTCAGCTGTTCAACAGTTTTGCACTGTGATATTTGAAGTACAAGTTTCATCTAAAAAAGCATAAAATCCAATTCAACTATGCATTAAAGAACATCGGTTTACTCTGTCATTACTAATATATTTAAGACGGCCGAGAAAAAAATGAAAAGCTTGATTAAAACAATAAGATAGAGAACATATTTCTACTTTAACAAAGAAGAATTTGTGAATCCTTCTAAATTTGAACTACCTCTCAAAAACTGTGCTCCAACAATTCATCTCTCGAAAGATTTTGAAAGCGACATGCTTAAAAATTGTCTCAATTAGCAATAGTTTATGAATATCGACGATCAGTTATTAACCTCACGCAATATTGTGATCATTTGTTTCTTGATTGCATTGGCATGAAACTCTCAGTAACTAGTGTAGAATTGTGACTAGTTCACTTGTAAATATATACTCTATTTCAATATTGAGCACTTTTTATTCGCAATAATTTTACACGAAATTCAACTAGCTATAACGCGTTTTGTTTTAATGTGGACAGTCAAAAAACGGAGCCTTTTGAGAACGATGACGTCAATGACTACTTTTTCTGGCATTTTTAAAATTCAATACAAATTTGGCGAGTCTGAGTGACGTGCTTTTGAGGTTGTATATTTGTTTAATCCCTATTTTGGAAGTTAATATTTTGATTCCTAGCTTTTTTATTGATAAAAGGAGAATTTTGACTCTTCGAACATTGGTTTTTCCAGTGGCTCACACAACCACTATCGAATAAATAAGCCATATGAAAGAAGGCCAGAAAGATTTTGTTTTTGTCCAGGAAGAACAAGCGCGTGGTGGAATAACTTTGTATCTGAAATTATGAATTGCTCGCCATGGAAGGTATCTTTAATGTCGCAAGATGTCACGAAAATTGTGGGCGCTTTATGTATAAGCATGCGCAGTTAATTATTTAATACACTTTTAATTCGGTAATAACTTTTAATTTCGAAAAGGCATTAGTGTGGACAGATGCAGATAACACAAAAAATCTGTCAATGTTGCAAAAAGTTTCATCAAATAACTTTTAAACTCGTAGAAATTTGATTTTAGTAAACCCTTAACTTTTTTTAAGCTTTAAATAACATAAATTACTACTTTTTGTGCGTTTGCAGATTGTGTTACGAAGTGATTGAGTCATTTAAGCCTTTATGCTTTTTAATTTATGGAATGATTTTCATAAGTCATTACTTTAGTTATACTCACTCTTTACTCGACGCTTGAATATTAACATGTTCACCAACGCATGATAACCGGCATTGCTGAAGTGCGATAATTTTTCTGATTTGTTTCTTATTAAATGTATAGATCCGCATAATTTGTAGCATCTTAAATTGCCTGTGATTTTAGTTTTGGAAAAAATTGGACCATTTTCGTGAAGAAGTTAAAGTTTTAAGGGGGCAAATTCCAAAGAGGGCTATATTTTTTGCGGGTGGGGGGGGGGTCAAATTTCCCGTGAGATCGGGCTTTCGAGAGGCCTGTAGTACAAGACATAATTAGTTTTTACTTTTTGCTCTTCTGGACTAACTAAATGTGCCAAATTTAGACTATTTATGATGTTGAAAACCGTACAAGCGTAAGAAATATTATGCACCATGTTATACATCATTGAAAATAATGAATTTTGGCAATTCAGACAAAAGACACCAAACGGGTCACTTTATCAGCAAATTAGTAAAAGATGATCAAAGAGGAAGATATGCTCAATGAGATGAAATATGGTGCAGTCAAAGAAGTCCGAAAGCCAAATAAAGTGAAAGGGACTTTCATCACGAAATTTGCACAAAGCAAGTTTTTACAGAGCAAGTGATACTTTGTGGTATTGTTTTATAAGTAAGCGCACGCTTTCAGGGATAAAAGAAATTAAATATTCTGCTTCCCAAAGCGAGGTTTAGTAACGTCAAAGAATATTGAGGATGGACGTTTACGACTAAATATCCTCATTCCTATGTTTGCGGTAACACTTTAGTAAATATTTCTGTTGCAACAAAAGAAACCGAGGCGACCATATCTGTTGACCGATGCAGACCTGTATATTCGATTATCGACTGTTGCTATGAATGATTCTACTCTAATTGCTATATCCCAATACACTTTAGCATCAGTTGACCAAGTTTAAGGAATTCGTTTGCTATGCTTTAAGTCAAACAGAAGATCATAAAATGAAAGCTTTAAGAAGTGATATTTTTGGTGAATATTGGGTAGAGGCGTTTCTTTAGTTTTGTGCTGCAAAGGTTTTGTGCAATAACCTACGAGCTCTTATTCTTCAGAGCATAATGGTATTACAGAGCGTTTGACTGGGACAATCACAGCATTGAATCGATCAGTGATGACGATATCTTGGCTGCTATATTAACTGGCAGAAACGCAATAAATTTTACTTAAAGTTTACAGTCTGGTGTTATATATATAGTTCAAGAACATCGACGATGGCAATGTTCATTTTCTACTGGGAATGTTGATCTGCGATTACTTTAAGAAGATTTTCAAACAATTTGGGATGGAGAAATGAAAACGCATGTACACCTGTTGAACCGTTGAAAAAAATTTTAGATTTCTCGGTTTACAAGACTTTTAATCACAAATATCCCTGCGTTTACTTACAATAAAGTTGCTTCTTATTTTCATCTCAAATAATTAACCAATGTACTATATAATATTACAGGATTGGCATTATGATTGAATGTGGACAATACCATTGAATGAAAGTAATATCCGATCAAACTCGAAGAAATTTTCGATCTGTCTCTTGAGTAACATTTTATTGTCCGAAATTAAGATTAGCCTTTTTGAAAAAAAATGAATACATTGCCATTTAATGTATTGAATAATATACCAAAAAGCCGAGCCTATACTATTATGTTATTTGCACGTATTCGAATCTTGTGTGCGATGAATTACTTTCAGCTCACTTCCACATGTTTGATTATTTTCATCCCTTATCCTTAAATGTAATACTTTTACATAATTTTTAGAATTGCAGTTGAAAGAATGGAAGTATTTTGATCAATCAATAAAGCACAAAGAGATGTTCATGAAATTAATTAAGTATGGACACGACTCAGATATCAAAGTTACATGTGTGAACGACGTACTTGTAATTTTCTCGGACGAGTTTTGCATTGGCAAAGGAAATAATGAAACCCGTGTTTATCTTGGACTAAAAAAGGATGGTTATGGAAAAGCAGTAAAACGAGTACGTCGAGATAACTGTATCAAAGAAGCAGAGAACGAAATGAAAATTTTGATTGAAATCAAAGCTAAGAAGTCGAGTTATGTTGTGAATTATTACCACTTAGAAGAAGATACCGGAACTGAATATGTCTATTTGATACTTGACCTATGTGAAGAATCGCTGGAGAGTTTCGTAAAATCTTCTACTTTGGAGGATCTTCAAAAATCTCTTCCCGAAATTCTCAAGCAAATTTTAAAAGGATTAGCTGATCTTCATAGCGAACCAAATCCTATTCTTCATCGTGATTTAAAACCATCTAATGTTCTTCGAGATGCACAAGGACAATATCTGATAGCTGACTTTGGTATTAGTCGAATATTGAAAAACGGCCTTAAGACACATGTAAGCGATGCTACTAAGAGAACTCTCTATTGGATGGCTCCTGAATCTTACGTTCCTAGTGAAGAGTCAGTTGATAAAGCACGATACAAACCAGAGTCTGATGTAATGGTGGGTGTAAAAATATAACCATTTGCAAATTACTTCCAAATTTTTTAGAAATCTTTTTGACACTGTTATGTTTTTATGTATTTTAGAATGCAGGAATGGTGGCTTATTATGTTGCAACAAAAGGGAAACAACCTTTTGGAACTCCAGAGTATAGACTGAAAAACTTGTTAGATGGAAACCCTGTTGGATTGATGGAAATCGATGATGTTGTACTTAAAGATCTTCTTTTATGGGTGCTGCAACATAAACCCGAACTCAGACCATCTGCCAAAAAAGCGTTAAAACATCCATATCTTCAATCTGCTAAAGAGAACTTTGATATGTTGTGTGATGTGGTGAATCAACTGGAGATAGAGTTAAGTGATCCTCTCAACTCAGATGTCCATAAGCAGTTAAATGATCCAGAAAATTGGATGGACCGTATCAACGGAGAAATTTTTAACAATTTCAATGACTTTGATCCTACATGGTTAGGCTGCTTAAAATTTTTACAAAACGTTCGCGAGCAGTAGCAAGATGAACCTCATCCACAACTGCTGCAAAGTGAGGGCAACTATAAAAAGTATTTCCTGCAAGTTTTGCCGGAGCTTCCTCTTCTGGTGCACAGAATCATAAGGTATATCGAAAAGAAATCCACTCCAGATCTGGAAGAACAATTTGCTAGTAAGTTAACCATTGAAATATTTCTTTTTCGTCAATGATGTAGCTTATCAATCTCTAAAATGTCTAAGTGTAAAAAATGCAACCTAGTCAGTCAGTTATTCCCGTTATACAGTCGAAGTGTAAATTTTCTGTGTTTGATTTGTCGCGATATGTTTGTTTATCGGTGCATCAAAGATTGTCATGAACAAGCTAACCATTTTAAAAATGTTATCTCCAGCATCCCCTTTGACGTTATGAAATGGTTGAAACGCAAATATATTTTTAACATATTCTAATATTGATATGGAGATGAACAAGGAGTAAGTGTTTGCAGGGACGGCGAAGCAACATTATGAAGTGCAGGGCTAAGTCTTTAATTCTACTATGGCGTCTTAAAAAATTCCTCTAAAGAACGACTTCAGCTCAGTCTAAATATATTTTTTGCAAAATAAGGGGGGGGGGCTTCAGCTCTCCCAGCCCCTCAGGCTGTTAACGTTAGTGCAAAGCTTATGATTAACTGTAAGGATTTTTAAAGTTAGACAAAGTATGACCCTCACATTTATATGTTAATATGAAATATTCATATAATTCTATTTTTCTTGGTATTCTATCCTTCTTGGTGCTTATGTTTTTAGTACATGGATATTTATGGTTGTTTAAGGCAGTCAATATCCAATGAATTATAAATTGCAGGTATATTATAAGTTTGAGTGTGAACTTTCTTTTCATTGTTGCAGGTTGCTCTGTGCTAAATGAAGGTTGGTATACTCATGCTATATACTTATTATCAATGCTTATAAATAATCCAAAAATAACAACTAGTTATCTAAGGAGAAAGACAAAATGCTCCCTTCAAGAAAGAAAAATTTAAAAGATAATTCATGTGATGATCATCCTTTGTTTATTGAATTTTTTTCACTGCATAAACCCCTTTTTTACCGGTAAAGTATCGTAAATTGACGACTGTTAATGAGCGCTTCGAGTACTAGTGTCAATTCAAAAAAAAACGTTGCATACATGTGTAGAAATACTGCATGTGTAGTCGGCTTCCTGTTGCTCATGTAATCCACTGCTCGTCAGTGGCTACTATTTTCTAAATAACATTTTGATAGGACTTTACATTGCCGACAGTTCTCTTAGACTGCAATTGATGTACCTATGTTGAATCTGTCGAATCTTTAAATGTACATCGCACAAAGCAAATTGATTGATTGATTGATTGATTAAACTTTATTAAAAGAGGGTAACACGTGACACAACAAGTGTGAAAAACTTGTGGCCCTCAAACTAACAAACTACGAGATTAATTACAATTTAAAAATCAGAATTACACAAGACTAAAAATACTAAAAAACTAAATAATAAATTATTCTATGAGCATATCTGAATTAGCTTTATCATAAAGTTTCTTTTTAAAAAGTGTAGCTGATGAAAGTTTACGCATAGTAAGAGGTAAACTGTTCCAAAATCGACTTGCAGTAGCAGCAAAAGATCGCCCACCATCATTTTGTCTCTTCGTTTTGGGTAAACAAATAGTTAAGTCTTGATAACGAGTATTTCTATTGTGGCGACTGGCATTTGTTGGTAGAATATCAATAATATAAGATGGACAGTTACCATAGAAACGTTTATGACAAATCATGGCCTTTCTAATTTCCACTTCCTTACTAAAAGGTATCCAGCCCAATTTGGAAAAGAGTGGAATACTTCTATCGCGTGTTGAGGCATCTAGAATTACGCGAGCTGCTCTCTTTTGCAATTTTGTAATTTGATCCAAGTTATCTTTTGTTGTATTTGACCAAACACAGCTGCCAAACATCATAGCAGATTTAATAGTGGCATTATAAAACGCAATGCGTTCATCCAATGGTAGATAATATCTTAACTTTTTAAGAAGGCCAATTCGTTTGGCTAATTTGGAACATAGCTTATCAATATGATTTGAAAAACTTAGGTCTTCATCTAAAATGATTCCCAGAAGCTTCTGGTCATTAAGAATCGTTTAAACAATAGTCATATTGATTTTCATTGAAGTAGATTTGAGTGTAGATGTGTACGTTTATGTTGGATGTCTGCAAAATGTTTTTTTTGATTCTGTAACTAGGTCTAGTTTATTTATTGTTTTAATTAATTTTCATCAATTTAACACAATTATTGCAATCATGACCTTCAAACACCGTTTTACGTTATTCGCTTTTAATATGGTTATGTACTTATACGTTGCTTGAAAGTGATGCATGAAGCATGAAAACGTTGCAAAACAAAAAGCATAAAAATGTTAATATTCATAAATGCGCAAAAGCACTTCCTATCAAGGCATTTAGCTAACATCTCGGATGTTTCGTACTTTCGGTTTGACTTCATGATGTTAATTGTTTCTTCCAAACATTCACAATACAATTTGCTTCATGCTAATCTTGACGGTATACGCACTTTACTACAGACACCATGAGATATTAAATGGTTTGTCTCGTTCCTTAAGCCATGCGTATTTAAAAAGCTCAGTTCCGTTTCAGGTATGACGTCATAATTGCAGATATCGAGAATTATCAGCATGTAGTTGACCAATCACAGCAGAGAATGCCCACATAGTAAATTATAATAGCTATTATTATATGGCAAGCGTCACTTCCGGCAAAATGGCGCGCTTTGATTGACTCAAAAACATTTTTGCAGGCCCCATTATTTTCCCTTAATCGACCATGGTCGAAAACGCGTAATTTTACTGTCGAATGTAAACAAAGTTTGTGATGCAAACAGCAAAAGGCAAAATAAGCCAAACAAAAAACCATTTACGAATGTGATTCGAAGGAAAAACACTTGGAAAACAGTTAAACTATCCAGACGATACAATTTGAAACGATTTATTTTTTATGGGCGAAAACTAGAAAAGTGAAAATCAACCCGTAAAAACAGCAAGGACGAGAAAGAGAGCAAGCTTCGTTTCATGTCAAATAATGCCATATAATAATCCTTTCAATAACCTCGCTTTCTCGGTCTTTACTGAGAAATATCGGACCTCCGTCTTTTTTTACAAACTTCGCCACCTCGGTCCATTATTTCTCCGTATAGACCTCGCGCTCGTTTACTAAGGGCTTAGTATTGCGCATGATTTGTAGATGATTTTGTCATTATTGTATGACAACCAATCATGTTGCAAATTTAGCGTCGCGCGCGGAAAATTCCGCCTGGTTAAAAAAAGGCTTTAGATTTATTTGTGATAGAACGGTTGTGGTTGACGATTGTGCTTTTAATATTGGGCGGTTTGTGCTGTTAAGATTTTATAAAGATTTAAAGAGGGTGGTTAAATACTTTTCTATCATGCAAAGAAATTGTTTGCAACGTTGGTTGTTACATTCTTACTATAAGGTTAAGTTAAACCACTGATTCAATATAAATTTGAATATTCAGTGAAATCATCTACTTGATGATTATTACATAAATTCACTGATTAACAGAGCCATAGTTTTATTATTTTAATTTAACTAAAAATCATCAATAGGCGTGAAACACTGGGTAGTAAATCATATCAAGTATTGTTTGAATATGTAATTCAAAGTTATATATGTATAAATATGTATAACTTTGAATTACATTTAAACAATATACTTGATACAAAAAACAGACGTACGTATTTCTCATGTTATTTTTTATAGTAGACGATGAAAGAAGTTTGGGTGAACTTCCAAAAACAGGTAGATAAGTCTTTTCAATATATGTTTACATGTTGCTGATTTTTGATGATTCACGTAAACTACGAAATCTCATTTATCTTTTTGTTTTCCGTAATGATGTATTTAATGGAGTAGACCAGTCTTCATCTTCTAATACAAAGGGTAACGCATATTGTTGACAGTCATTGATGAAATTTCATAACTCTGCTATTTACTTTTGTATTTTGTCTGATTTATCTTTAGGAAAGAAAATGCAAATACCATTTATAAGACAGCTTTTCATTCGAAGAACTAAACCCAAAGGATTATCATTTAGATAACCGTTATCTAAATGAGAATTAGCAGATTTTTCAAAAAAGAATTGTTAAAGAAATCTTTGGAGCAAGCTGTCAAAAGAGTACGAGGAATAACATTTTTAAGCTAGAATACCTGCGTCACTCACAGATTTATCTTTAGGAAAGAGGACGACGAAAACATTACCCAGATTGCATTACGTGGAAGAAGGTAAACATGTACATGCTGATATTTTCATCATTCTGTGAACTCACGTTAACTGGCTTTTCAGAATCACAACTTCCAATTAGGAAATCTATCACCAGTTCTTCGTCATTGTGTCAAAAAAGTGACGGGAGAGGTAATGAAGAGTGAAATAGCTCACTAAACAACACCTTAACCGTAATGCTAAGTTTTGTAATAAACATTCATGTTGTGATGTAATGTTTTATAATTGTATTTTCCAGCTGCTTTAGAAAAGCTTCATTCGACATATCAATCCGATGTTAATGTCAGAAATGGTATTAATTCAAAAAATGGTAAGTAATAAAATTTTGTTAACAAACATTTACTCAAATATCTATACATTGCCATTTTGAACGCTCAATTCCAACAAGACTGCATTGCAACTTATAATTATTGTTTCGAAAGATACGTAAGTGACTTTTGTGTGAAAAATGACTGCAGTTAATCTTTTAATCAACCGGAAGTGCAAACCAGGCTTTGATACTTACACATTTTTCATAATACTCTATGTACAGTATTGTCTACTGCGGACATCTGTTTTTTAAATCAAAACGTTGTCATTGCTTTCAAATGTTTTGTTTGATATAATTTCGTTTACTTGTTTGTGAATAGTTTTAGATTCTCGAAGATTATCAATCAATCAATTAAATTGTGGGATTTATCGCGAGCTATGTAGTAAACTAAACGATGAGTTGTATCGCGTGGATTGGAAAACACTAGCTGGAAAAATGAATTTCACAGCTGGTGAGGTTAGAGACTTCTCAAGAGAAACGAATCCTGCTGATGTGTTGCTTCAACAATGGAAGACAACAAGCATTAACCACGATGTTCCTGCTTTGATCAAATTGTTGAAGGAAATGGAGATAAACGATCTAGTGGATTTACTGGAATCAAACCAAGATGATTATCAGTAATTTAAAATATCAGTCATCGTTTGTTACACCACGTAAATATTACTTACATGAACAATTTTTATCATTGTTTAGGAATACTTTTACCAGCATTACAACATTGCTTAAGGGTCAAAAAGATGAGAGGAGATGACACGCGTAATATCATTTACCATTTGAACATTTACCAGGAAAAATTCGATTAGAATGATACTAGGAAAATAAAAATAGACAAATTCTCGGTATCGCTAGTATCGAATGAACAAAGATCTTTTTCTCGTTATTTTAAATAGTTGCATCTTAAATAGTTATGCAATGAAGTGTGTCATTGACACGCGTAATATCATTTACCATTTGAACATTTACCAGGAAAAATTCGATTAGAATGATAATAGGAAAATAAAAATAGACAAATTCTCGGTATCGCTAGTATCGAATGAACAAAGATCTTTTTCTTGTTATTTTAAATAGTTGCATCTTAAATACTTATGAAATGAAGTGTGTCATTGACACGCGTAATATCACATTTTTCAATGAATTCTTGCATTTTAGATGAACGGTCTATTCTAAATTCTATTACTATATATCTTACATGCCAACACCCTTAAGGTTTTTTTCTTCTCATTAGGTGTTGCATGGTAGCTCCTTGTTTGATTCGGTTGTCCAAATTTAGAATCTCCTGTGTTTTTTTTAAATCTAGTCGACTGCAATCAATGGTTAATCACAAACATTAAACAGTTATACTATAAAACGTTCCATTTGCTGTGATTACAATAAGCGGATTGTGTTTTGATTTATGCTTTTAAATTTCTTGGTAGAGATTTGTACGGAAAAAAGTAACTTCCAATTACGTTCACATTGACAAAGACCCCATTGCCTTATTGAGTTTAAGGTGTCCCTGATTGTGCTAGCTTCATCATAATTGGTGAAAGTAAACCATTGCACTTAATATGTTTTAAATGAAGTTTATAAAGATTAAACTTGACGATAGTAGTCTTTTATATACCTTGTTATAGCTACCTTGTTATAGTTGCCTTGTTGCTATGACAAATTTTTTGTGTTTTTGTTGTTTTGTTGGGTAATTATAATTTTTAGAATCTTTGAATAATAAGCTTTCCCCTAAAATGTAGCTACTTTGCTACTATTATGATTAATATATTTTTATTTCGACAATAATTTGTAAAAAAACACACCCTTATTTGGCGTGCATCAAATGATTATCGTAGATTTTTTACGATTAACTTCATACAGTTGGATGTTTTAAAACATTGATACAAGTAACGTTTAACAAGGATGAGTACAATTTCTGAAAATTTTCTTCCTGCGTATGTTTAATTTTTATAAATTTTCATCTATGTTAAGGCTAATAATCACGAAAAGTTGCTTTGTTGACGTACGGCGTTGAAGGTTATGATGTTATATGTAATTTAAACGCCTTAATGATTGAATATTAAAACTGTGCAAGAATTCTATTTTAATCTTTTCATTTCAACGAGTGAGAAAATTTCCTAAGTTCGATATTCACCTTGGATAATACAGAATTTATAGAGTTGCCTTGAATGAAATGTTACTTCATGGATGACGGTAAGTTATATAAAATCAAATTTATGCGAGACCCTCGTAAATTGTGTGTAAGCTATACATGCAAAAATATGGATATATTTACCAACATTTTATCGTAGAACATACATACATTTTATTCATCTTTTTATCTCGATAATCGTCGTCTAGAGATTTTATGTCTTTATGCACCAACTATAGATATATCTTTAAGGTTTTTTCTGAGTCGAATTTTATTGACTAAAATACTGTCACACGTTTGGTGACTTTTCAATTGACAGAACGTTACGAGTCTAAAGGTGAAGGAACGGAATATTACCCCGACTATGAAAGTAAGTTATACTATCTAATTTATGTATAAGGCACTTATAAATTGTATCTTCCATACGTAGTGATATACTTTCTAACATTCAACATATACTCCTTAATTATGCTTTTCCTTGTAATCGCGTCATCTCAGGATATTTTACGTCTCCTTGCGCCCAATATTTTAAAGCATTTTCGATTCAAAATCCTTTCATGAGATTGTGTAAGATGATAATAATATCCATAATAACTATAAAAATAGCTTAAGAAGCATTGGTGCAAACTGCACGATTTTACAAAGCTATAATTCACAAAGTTTAGGTGTTGAACAACACAAAATAAGTCAGTTTAAAGTTAATGTCATCATCAAAAAAGAGCTTTTGACAATTCAGATGAACCTTCGGCATACAAGTTTCAGGCACTGCGGAGGATCTATAATTGGGGGGGGGGGCTCATATTCCTATATTCATGTTTTAATCCTTAGAAAACAATGGATTTCAAAGGGTCTTAAGCCTCCATATCATGAATATATGAATATTACCCCCCCCCCAATTATCGATCCTCCGCGGTGCCTGTTTGTTATATGTTCCTTTTCATTTTGAGCAAAAACGTCATAAAGTGTTGGATACGAATAGATCAAAATATTGTATCATTCTGATTACAAATTGTATTACAATGCAAAATAATTCTGATCAATTTTGGTAAATATCAGCAGAAATAGATCCGTCCGCCATTTTTTCTGTTCCGTTCCGCCGTTCAGTGGTTTTATTTGTTTCAATTTTGTTTCCTGAAATAAATTTAGAGGAGTTTGTAAAGATGCGTTCTGGCGGCCCCCATATGCCTTCTGGTAGTGGTGTCTCCCCTCAAATCATTCGTGGGGTATTCCCCCCTGGCTGTACCCCAGCCACAACGCCACCGGTTCGGTGTTTCATAGATATACATAGGATCGATACATAGGCGTAGAAACAGATTTAAATTTGGGGGTGGGGTTAAAGTCGACGAGTATAGTATATACTCCACCCTTATTTTTTAAAGCTTTAGGGAGTCTGGTACAAACATTGAAAATGGAGAAAGTCATGAAACCTTTATGATTTAGTTGTACTTCATTACATTACACAAAGTGCAAGTATTGTTCAAAAATCGATACATTGCACAAAACAAACGAATTTAACTAATAGCCTAAACGATTGGTCGTACTAGTTGCAAGCTAGGAATTCTAGTTCAATGTCAGACTAAGATGTTTTCACTCTCTGAAGAGTTAAAAATGGACCTTTGTTGTATGCATTAAATGGGTACAAAGAAGTTAATGAGCTTTACTACACAAACAAGGACGTACGTTTTCATGATGTCGCTTATCGTGCTAATTCAAGTGATATCCATAATTCGCATTTGATCTTAGCATAAATTTTGCTTGTTTGCGGTCTTTACTAAATCTAACAGTATTGATATTGTTTTCCTTCTTAAGTCAATTTCTACTTCGTTCTTGAACTTTCTGTAGTCTGTGTGATGGGTACATAACATAAAACCCCTATATGCACCTATCACAAGTGCAATATTTGCCTAAGATCAAACTTTATTTGTCAAAACTGAGCTCCAGTTCATATCAAATACTGCTATCCGCGTGCAACACTGCATACTTTTTTTTAAAAAGGCATCGATCGCTGCAGTTCTGACAGTAAAACCTAGTCTCGCTCAAAGATTTTATAGTAGATTAAAGTGAGCCACTTCAGCCATTAGTCAGATTGAGGGCAAGACTGAGTTACACAATATACCAATACAGCCTTTGGTTCTTCTCTTTGAATTGGGTCAAGTGACTGCATTCAGATGTCGAGTCATATAGGTATTTGCTGCCCCATCATGTGCTTGTTTATGACTCTTCAAGTTAGGGGAAGGTTACCGCGAATAAGGATGTATACAGTATTTTATCAAAAGCTCCCAAAAACGTGTTCATTTTGAAGTTTTTTGGCATTGTCTGGTTTATCTATAAAAATAATAAGACGGTAAAATTGCCAGAACGCTCATTTTATACACGTTACGTGCAATACACAACAGAATTTAAACTTTCAACTTTTCGAGTTGAATTAGATTTTTAATTTCTCATTTTTTTTGCGCAAGCGTTTGCAAACTGCTCTCACGCTTTTCAAGATTAATTTTTTGCTTTTAGATAAACCAGGCGATGCGAAAATACTTAGACGTGGACACATTTTGAGAAATTTTGATATAAAGATAATTTTCTTGTTTTTTAAAAATTTCTAATTTTTTTTGTACACCTTGTGAATTGTTGATATCTTACAGTTCATGGTTGTTTGCTCTCTAATTAAACATCCTATACATCTATGGCGCGCCAAATGTGCTTTTATTATTTAAGTACATTATCGCATTATTTTGCATTTATCGTATTTTGCATATACGATGATTGCATTTAGTAGTTTAGTAGTTTGTTTATTTCAAATAACCATTTTTGTAACAACGTGCTTTAAGTTTATTACATCAAATAACCACTTTTACTTCCTTTGATAAAATTTGGTTACATTAAATAACCAGTTTTACTTCCTTTGATAAAATTTGGTTACATCAAATAACTAGTTTTACTTCCTTTGATAAAATTTGGTTACATCAAATAACCAGTTTTACTTCCTTTGATAAAATTTGGTTATATCAAACAACCACTTTTCGCAAAATGGTTGTATCAAATAACCAAAATAATATTGATACACTTGGCGAAGCAAAAAAAGTCAAAACATGATAAGCCCACTCCCCCTTTCGGATTTTTATGTTTTCCGAGAGGTAGCGGTTTTTTCCAACCGAATTTCTATGCGCGCTTTGTGTTTGATGAACTCTCTTATTGACGATTGTTTTATTCAAAGGAAGGATTTTAGTTTTCAATGAATTCCCCCAATTCCTCCGAAAGGCTTGCGACATCATTGAGTGATGTTATATTCGTGAAACTAATCAAACTATTACGAACTCTGCCGAGGTAAGCAGTACATTTGAATAAGGAAGAAATAAATGTGTATGGTCTATGGCATTTTATTAAACTTGGCAACTCTGTGTATAAAGTATCAGGTATTGCTTGTTGATTTTCCACAATTTCTATAATGGTGATAATGGAAAAATACCCATTCAAATGTGCTGCTTACATTGGCAGAGTTCGTAATAGTTTCACGAATGGCTTGCCCTATAACATCAGACAAATATTTATATAATTATAATTATTCTTTTACCGCATTAAGTATTCTCCATTGTAAGAATGAAAATTCCATAACTATGTTATGCTTGAAATATGGAGCATATCTGAAACAATTGAACTTTTTGCAAATACATGTATTCTTAACAAAAGTGGTTGTTGAGCAGATCATTGTTTTGTGAAAATCTTTGCTGTTAGTAAAATAGCGTTACAGCTTTTTATCTTTATAGTTTAGTCTTTATACTTTATCTTCATCTTTTTATCTTTTCAAATTGCTTGTATTATTAAGAGTATCTACGACAATTTGCAAAAAAGGTATCAACATAATTTGATAGTTCTAATTAACAGGAACAAAGTTTATCTTCGACTGGGTAATATTGGTTCTACCACTGAAAGATTTGTGGACGACCTGAAGAAAGATAAAATGGTCTGTCTTTGCCATATTGCATTGGGAGGATTGAACAAGCTGCTTGAAAATTGTGAGAAATCTTTGGAGCATTATAGAAAAGGATTCTCTCTTATTGAATGTCAACACCAAGAAAATCAGCAGTAACAAAAAAAGAACCAAAGAAAGTTGATGGTGTTAACGTTAATAAAGATTTCATCGACCACAACTGCGACATTTACACTGTGATTCTATAGTTATTCCCGACTTAAAGCTTAGACAAAAATGAATGCATTACAAATCAATACATTGTCGTAAAATGTTTGGCTTTTAATATTCATGTACATTTTATATGTTGGTGATATTAGCCAAATCACATCTGAATGTAAATTTAAGAACCTCAAAATAGAAATAATTTCTTTTGCAGACAATTTTCAAGGAAAAAGCCTTAACATGGTGAACATAAATATCAAAAAACAGACTTATGAAATATCTAGGGTAGGATGTATTCACTGTTAAATTCTGTGAAATTAAAGGTATTTTGATGAGCCTTGAGACAGACACTGATAATGAAGATGTCAGTGACTATAGAAGATTTTATTATTGTCGTTGACTCCGTCAATGCAGCAATCTTTAGTCTATAAAACCCCTGTTGCGAATCGTAAAGGTGGAAAAATTTCATTTTAGGCCTTGTAGGTTGTTGAAACTTCGTTTTTTTTTAATAAAATTTGAAGGACATTTGCGATTATGATAGAAAAAATCTACAACACAAACTTTAAGATGCTCGAAGTTACTTTACAACTGTAGTACTTAACCATCACTTAGTTTATATTTATGTTGATAACGTAAATGTTTTACATTATTTCTCAGCTTAAACTTTATCGTTTCGTGTAGGTGACGTAGCTAATTCTATTTTCCCGATGACGTGTATTTAACGAGGACCATGTTGTGAAATGTAAGTCCAACCTGAGTTTCATGAAAACCCAAAAACAGGAAAGCAATGATGGCAACGTTGATGATAATTATGGAGGATTTCAAGGACCAATGATCCATGACTTAAAGAAAGAGTTTACAGACAATAAACACACTGTTGAGAAGGTGTACTATGTTGGTCAACATGATTATAATGTGTTTAATGTTCAAAACCAACAACTGTTCTTACTGTGAAAACTTTTGATCTACTAAGAAAGTCAAACTATTAAAGGTCAGTACTTGTACATCTAACTTTAAACAATAAACAAGACTTTGTTGAATGCTTATTTTTATGTGAAAAAACACTTGAGAAAAACGACGATTTTTTTGAAAGCAAACATGTTTCGACATTATCAGAATGCCATCTTCAGTGCAGAATGGTTAGTGTTAAGTAATATGATACGTAATATGATATGAATAAATTAATTACAATGAATAGGATTATGATTTAGTTACAAATTATAAAATATTTACAAAAAAGGAAAAGAAAAATAAGTATTAAGAACTTATAACAAAAAATATTATTATAAAGTAAATATAGTGTTGCAGTGGTGAACTTGGATATTTAAATCGGGATTAGTTTTATTAATGTGTAGAGCTTCCTTGATTTTGAGTGAGAAAGTGGATTGATCAGTGTCGATGATTTTAAAACAGGAAGGTGAGAATTTGTTTTTACATGAAGGAGAGGCTTGAAGATGTTTGTAGATAGTGGAGTTTTTGTCTGTGTGAGTATGTTCCTTTATCCTGGTAGATAATTGGCGAGAAGTTTCACCAATATAACGGGAATTACATCCCGCACATGAAAATTGATAAACTACCATAGATTTGGAAAGTTCGGGAAGTGGGTCTTTAAACGAAAATAAAGATTTTATTTTAAAAGGTGTGAAAATAAGTTTAACGTCAATGTCAGTGCAGTAGCGTTTAATGATTTGTGTGAGTTTACGTTGTGTGTGTCGTGAGTAATCACCTATGTAAGGTAGTTTGAAATAACGTTTATTGTCAGGTTGTTGTATATCGTTACTGTTAGTTGTAGAGTTAGATGAGTCAGTGCTTTTCTTGTTGTCCAAATAGTGTTGTATAGTGTTGTTGATGAAATGAAAAGAAAAAGAATTACGTTGGAGAGTGAATATTACTTTCTTTAAATCACGTTGAAAGCCGATGTCTGTGTTGTTAAGTTTCCGTGCTCTGTCGGTCAGTGCTCGTATGAAACTAAAAAGTGTAGTTAGGCCTGTATGTGTTTGTTAAAAATAGTTTTAGTTCTTGTATATGTTCATTTTGTATGTAGAGGTTGTTGGTAAAAGTAAAAATAGTAATATCTATGATGTTCGGTCGTTTATTTTGGTGTTGTATTGTTGATGTATTCGTAAAAGCTTCTCGTTCGTCTTTCAACGTCAAAAGGCTTTCAACGTCAAAAAGCTTTCAACGTCTTTCTTTTCCTTTTCATTTCATCAACAACACTATACAACACTATTTGGACAACAAGAAAAGCACTGACTCATCTAACTCCACAACTAACAGTAACGATATACAGCAACCTGACAATAAACGTTATTTCAAACTACCTTACATAGGTGATTACTCACGACACACACAACGCAAACTCACACAAATCATTAAACGCTACTGCACTGACATTGACGTTAAACTTATTTTCACACCTTTTAAAATAAAATCTTTATTTTCGTTTAAAGACCCACTTCCCGAACTTTCCAAATCTATGGTAGTTTATCAATTTTCATGTGCGGGATGTAATTCCCGTTATATTGGTGAAACTTCTCGCCAATTATCTACCAGGATAAAGGAACATACTCACACAGACAAAAACTCCACTATCTACAAACATCTTCAAGCCTCTCCTTCATGTAAAAACAAATTCTCACCTTCCTGTTTTAAAATCATCGACACTGATCAATCCACTTTCTCACTCAAAATCAAGGAAGCTCTACACATTAATAAAACTAATCCCGATTTAAATATCCAAGTTCACCACTGCAACACTATATTTACTTTATAATAATATTTTTTGTTATAAGTTCTTAATACTTATTTTTCTTTTCCTTTTTTGTAAATATTTTATAATTTGTAACTAAATCATAATCCTATTCATTGTAATTAATTTATTCATATCATATTACGTATCATATTACTTAACACTAACCATTCTGCACTGAAGATGGCATTCTGATAATGTCGAAACATGTTTGCTTTCAAAAAAATCGTCGTTTTTCTCAAGTGTTTTTTAAAATTGCTGCTAATAAGAAATTATGGTAATTTTATGTGAAAATCTTCCACCGCTCGGCGTAAATGTTTTTTTCCTTAACGAATGAAATATGCAATGATTTCATCGTCTATGAACGATAACTTTTAACGTAAATAATCTAGTTTCGTAGTTTCGTACTGCGTATGTATGAAATGACTTTACATTTTTCTTGCCGGTGTCCGAAGCTTAATCTGTGAGTCTGCAAATCTACACCTTTACTTCAAATATCGAAAACTTTTACTAAAAATGTATCAAAAAATGCTTTTTTTCGAATCACCAAATTTCGTGTTTCTATCCACTTTTCTATAACATGGATGAATGTACAGTATTGCAAAGAATATTGCTACTTTCACATTTTGAAGACTGGAAAAAGGATATCTTTTCTATGTCAATATTTACTTGTTGAACTGAGTCTCGAGAATTCGAGAATGACTGCACGGAATAATAAAAGAAGAATTTAAGATCTGTTTCCGCTTGCCATTGCTATTGGTTTATCTGTTTTTCAAACTTTAATGGTCGTTAATTAGAGAGAATTATTTCAAGATATTTTTTCGAGAGGTAAGTTGTTAACACAATTTTGTTTAAGATTCTGTAGAAAATAATGAAAATTGCCCTGTATATTACACCGGCTGAAAATGGTGGTTACATCCTAGATGTTTGGCAATTGCTACTAACTCTATAATTACCGTTATCGTAACTTCGTAGAAGCACTATTGTTAAAGCACATTTGATAAAAACGACATGGCATCATGAGATGTTAAAAACGACATGGCAAAGAGATGTTGAAACATGCTTATTTTAAAAAAACTTGTCGTATTAATTACCGTTATCATTTCAATTGATTTCCTTTTTCTACAAACATTATCAATGTTTCAATTCAAGCTTCGTCTTCTTAAATTCGATGCGAAGGATGGAAAAGAGTCTGCTTAAGGAGGCATATACAGTAAAACTTTTACTAAAATTATGAGAGAAAATACTTTGGACGAAATTGACAGTGGTGCAAACAAGGGTGAAGTTTAATATAACGTAAAAATAGACAAAGTTCTTATTTTAGGCTTGGAAGATCATGGGTCTGTTGAAGAGAGTAAAGTTCACAATAGAAACATGTTACAAATGTCTCATGAAACCCTTCAAAATGCTGGTGTATCAGCGAATCAAACTCGTGATGCTAAAAAGAGTCGTGTGGACGACGTGATTCGTGTTTCCCACGAGAATCGTGGATTTAATGTGGAACGAGTTGCTAATGAGTATCGTGTTGTTGAAGAATGGAAGTCTTCAGAGTTTCATGAAAACAGAAAAAAGGAAAGTGGTAACTTCAATGCGGATGATAAATATAGAGAATATGTGAAGTTAAAAGCCAATGCTCCACTACGTACAGAGAGGTTTCAGCCAATCAACTTCTCTTCTAAGGAGGCAGTTGCAATGACGTCACGTGATATGAAGTCACATGACAACATTTCAAGAAACATTATGCCCAGTGATTCATTAAGAAATTTTACCAACATGGGTTACAGTCAATATGGCGATGATGTGTCTAGTGTTCATCATCAACAACCTGTTGTTGTTGTGAGAACATTTGATCATCCAGGAAAGTAGTACTCTTACAGGTCAGTTGTACTACTGCAGGTCAGCAATACTATTATAGGTCAGTTGTACTACCACAGAGCAGTTATACAGGTTGGTTGCAGTACAAGGCACTGACTTGAAGTCAACTGCACATGGAATCTTACTCTGGCATTTATCAAACAACGAATGGCTTACTATGCTTCGTTTCATCAAATACACACGTTGTCCTTTCTTTTGGTAATTAAAGTTTCTAAAGTTTCTATTGTTCTTTATAGATAAAGGAGATCATTACCAAGAAACTACCCAAGACTGAACTGCAAAGCATCTTTTAACTCTTCAACTACTCCCAGACAAAAATCTTTACCATCTGCCTGGACAATAAACCTTACAAATTCGCCGTCTAGATATGAAAATTATGAAGAAATGAAAGTTCGCGAAACTGAAAGTAATGGTTTTTCTAATGGTAAAAGCTACATAGTTGAAAACCGTCCAAAAATGCTAAAACCTCGACTTATTAGAAGACTTCGATCGCAACTCATCTGACATTCGGATGCGTCAGAAGTAGATTATAGATCGTGTCTTGTTTTTAAAGACCAAATTAAGAATCAAAATTTTCAAGCGATTTCTTCCGACAAAAAGTGGGAAGAGAAATCACATGACCCGGATATCATGCCCATTGTCAGTGCTAGTGAATTTTCTGAATTATTACCCACTACTCCACGACCAAGCGACAGCCAATCAGATATCTCTATGGATAGACATTTCCGTGGAAGTTGTAAATCATTTCAAAAAGAACTTGAAAGAAACGTTAAAGAAAACAGGGAGGTTGTTGTTGAAGAGAGAAGTCAATCAGATCAAGAAAAACATAATGAACAAACTTTAGAGGTATTTATATGTAAAATAAAGTAAATGTATTTGATTTTTTTGCTAATCCTTGCACTGCTATGGGTCTACTCTATTTACTTAACTTAAGTTTCAAGAATCTTCACATCATTGTTTTATATTGTCTACAGTCAAACAAGATTTTCTATTTTTTATAAACAGCGTTTGCGAAATGGCGAAACGCGTGAGATGAATGGAAACGAAAGTAGAAAAAACGTCTGTTCATTTAATAAAGAGACGAGAAGTTCATCGTGGACTCATAAAGACAGCGGTTTTAGAAAGAAACATTATGTGTCAATAAATGGTGTTCAAGTCCTACCACCAGAACCAGTTTTTATTCAGTTTGAAAGTAGCGATGTGGAGAAAGAAAATTGAAGTTGAATGATTTATTAACAAGCCATTTTCGACTTATAAATGGTTCACTTTATATGGTGAATTTACTATCTATGTAATAACTTTCTTTTTATTTTTCATACATTTGAAGGACATTTAAATCCACAAATTATTCATTCTCCCCCCTCCCCCCATGTAGAACATATAGCATTTGTTTCAAAAAAATGTACTTCCTACTGTTATTTTGAAATTTCTACATTGTTAAAATAATCTTTTTTATGACGACATAGCAAACAAGGCGTTATTGTTGATGTTTCTTACCTGACGGAAAACGTTATAGAAACACACTTGTTGAAATACCTATTGGAGACTGTGATTGGAGATCAGTGGTTTATTTGTAAGTTTACCAGACTTTGTTCTATTGTATTCTTTACATGATTAAAGGCTGATATTCCTTAAAAATACTTGAGTTTGTGATTTCTTTTAGGGTGTATATATTAACAACGTTAAGAAAATTATATTGCGTCAGACGTTAATTTTCATTGCCGAAAGTTTGTGTGTGTAACTTATTTATAACTCCCTGTACAAATACTCCGATTTAGTATAGAAGTAAAGATTTTCTACCCATCACGCAAAAAACTTAAAGTTTGTAGGCAGTAACTATACGGACTCAAACAATTCTATAGCATTAGAGTGTTTTTTTTTTTGCTGCGTTTTTAATTACAATTAAACTTTCATACATACAGAATCTCGACAGTGTTATATTCAACATTTTCACGATGCTTTAGCTTTGTTAGCGTGTATACTTTCTCTTCTTCATGACAATTTTATGAACTACATTGGCGGAAGTGGACACGTAAGCAAATTGTATTATGAGAGATATAATTCTTGAGAAAACTGTTCTATGTGTTGTCTAAATTATATTTTTCATTTATGATATATATATAAATCATTTTGCATTGATACTTTAGATATTGTCATTCGTGAACATTTTCATGAAGGGATTTAACTAGAAACGATTGCTTGTCTTCGATTAGCTCATCGTACAACTGAAAATGTCGGAAATGTCTTGTCCTATGTCAGATACTTCTGTATATGAGACATCATTCTGCGTATCAAACATTATCTGGATTTTCCACCATTTGAAATAAATTAGTCCCTTCAAGTTTGCATTCATTACCTATATTCGGGAGAGCGCATAGTTTCAGTCTAATCTATGTTTTAAAGAGTAGCTATATTCCTATAGTCTTTGTGAACGTTAAGTAAATTACAACTATTGCAAATATTGAAGATTATCGATGATCGACTTCATATATACGTTAATGTTTGAAAAACGAAAGAAATAAAAGTTACCGGTTCACTAAAATGACTTGTTCTTTCGCAGTCGGATATGAATGCAATATGAATACGATATGAATGATATATGTTTTTATTAATTATCTTTTCTTTTATAACAAAGAAATGTATTGCAACGCCGCTTTCAACACATTTTACACTGTCTTAAAGCTTTTTTTTGAGCTAAATTGATTTAATCTTTATCTTTAACATCTGCATTCTTCAAAAATTATTATTTTCCTATCCAAGTAAAAACAAGTTTCTTTTACTGCTGGGATAATGACGATATTGAAAATCATATTTATCGTTCAAATGATCATGACGTTTTTAAATTGTCGTTAAGTTTCGATTGTTTTCATAAAGTTGGTAAGTCTTTGAACACGCATGGTTTGTTGAAATTGTTGTTAAGTGTGTGTTGTTTTTATACATTTACAGGAAAATTTTGCTATCTAAAGTTGGCAATTTTTAAACTAGCATGGTTTATTGAAAAAACAAAGACTGACATCAGTGGCGTAGCTAGACTAAAACAACTAGTCGTGCTGTTGTGATTGTAAACATGAATTACTAAAATGATTGGTGCTAACATAAGTCGGTGGTGCCATTATAGTTGATGCACTCCGAGAAATTTTAAAATTGATCACATCTGAATTCTTAAAATCATTTTTTCATTTCAAATCAAATCAAATCAAATCATTAATTTATTTCAGCTAAATATTTTTTTTAAATAGCTGTTTCGCTCAATGTCAGGGCTCATCAGCATGCCTAGGAATTACCAATGCCATTTACATCATAGATCAATGACAAATGGTTAACTTGGGAATCCGGCATGGACAGTCATGTAAAAAGCTGAATGAGCAATCTGGTTTTCAGGCGCCAGAAACTCGCCTTTCACACCTTTGCAAGAAAACAAAGGAGTTCGGTTAGACAAGGGAGACTTTTTGGAACATTTCATGGAGATACAGTTGCTCAATTTTGCATCTTATTCCAGTCGTTTCTAACCCTTTAGGAATATATAATTTGGTCGTGCCGGCCTGAGTGAGCACGACTAAAAACGGGCGAAAGACGTTGCTTGTGCTTTTAGAGCATTGATTAAGGCAGGCATCGGGTTAAAACACAAGTATAGTGTGTGCAATATGATGTATGTGATGAATAACCGACTGTTTTTTGTGTTTCCTCTAATGTACTTGCTTATGTCTCACACCAAAGGTATTTTCGAAAGCATTTGCGTGTAAAATTTAAAGTAAGCCCTTTCAAAACTCCTCCAATCTCCCCCACCAAGGGTCGCCAGGTCACTATATCTTGCTATGATCTTTTCAAATTGAGAATATTTATGTAGGTATGAGGACTTGCAAAAAAAGTCATTCTTGTTGTTTTGATGCTTGCAGTGAGACGGTAGTAAAAACGGTGAAGAAGTCAATAGTGTTGAATTACCTGAAGACCGAAGAATTTTTTGTAAGTTTTGCAGACTTAGTTGTATTGTACTCTCATCAATAGTCAATATTTAAAACCGGAACGTAAGGTTGAATTTTGCGAATTTTTTCATTCATTAGGAAATTCATTGTGGCAGAAGTTAAATTTGATCACATAAAGCCTGTCTTTCTTCCTTATTTATTTGTCTATTTTCCGAGTACAAATCTTCAGATTATATTTTTAACAGGATAATTCTTTGCAACTCACCGGAATCAAAGTAAAAATTATTTAGGCAATACTAATTCAAACTTAAACCATTTCATAATAATTGGTGTATTTTTTGTACAGTTTTTATTCTCTAGTCAAGATGCAGATTTTCGATTTCGAAAAAACAAGGCAATAACATTTGTTAACGTGTATTCATGACAAAAGTGGTATGATATACGTGGCAGGAAAAGCACACGCAAGCAAATTTTCTTATGAAACAGAATATGCTTGGGAATGATTTCAATACTTAGAGTTATAGACTGATAAGTTTATTTCATAAAGGTGAAGCACCTTATTGATTAGAATTAGAAGAATCAACATTTTGAGATAGTTTATCATTAACCAATTATCTATGCTGCATTACTGCAATCTCGAATGGATTAAATGCAACTTTTATCAAATGAATATCTTTTGAAGCTTCCAAAGATTCAATCATGCGCTTTTTCCGTATACTATCTAACTAAGGTGCCAACGGATTATAAGAATTTGATTCTTGGTGCGTCTTGTGATTCTCTTTTGACACAGACTCATCGCGCTGTAGACCTGAACTTTGGGGTTTATAATAAGTTTGTCATGTAAGTTGCAATTTACAATGCCTTGTGACGTGTGGGTACCTCCCTATTTGGAAACTACATACGAATTAAGATTGGACTGCACCGAGGGCTTTGTACTACGAGACATTTTAAAAGTTTTTGATCCTGGTCAACCTCATATACTTCTATATTAAAAAAATTGGCGCCTTTATTTTGTTGTTTGGTTTTCTTTCCTGGAAAAATCATTATTTACTACAAATTCATCAATAAAACGCTGAGATTTTATCAAAGCACGTTTCGGTATTGACGCATCTTTGTTTATGCATGCGCAATTTTGCTCAAATATATATTAAACACGAGTTGGAGCAAATGCCCCAATTTATATATATTAATCTACGACTATGTGCAACTATATGCAAGACAGGTATTCGACATAGTTTGATGGTTCTGATCTGATGAGAACAAAAATGGTAAAGAAATCAAAATTTAAGACACCGTTAACTCAAACATCGTCACATTGATTGTAAATTTTCCAGACTTTGTTGTATTGTTTTCTTCTTCGCGTGTTTCAACATCTGTGTATAAAAATTCTAGGAAAAAAGATACTCAAAAGAAATCAGACGGAAAGTTTTTAATGGATCATTTTATTCAATTTCAAGTTGTCGCATCTTGCGTTGTCTTCATATGATAAATAATGTATTGTAGCTTTAAGAAGACTTAGGTATTGTCTTGACGCGTGACTTTCGTGACTGTGGGAGAGGGGGTTTGCAACGTGCAATTACCGACAAACACGTGGCTGGTATATATATATCTTGATGAATACTTTGCATGACGTTACAAAAGTAAGTTGTTCCAGACTTTTCGAGCGACTGACAAGCTTCATAAAAAGGAGCATTTTTCCAACTTTAAACAGCCTTAAAATTGGAGCGTTTTGAGAAACTTAAAAACTTTTTTACTAATGTGGTGGAAATCACCCCTAGATTCAATGTTGCTGAAATGGGCACTTGAACGAATTAATTAACTTACGAAACTTATCGGGGTGAAATGTTAAAACATTCATTATTTACGAGAATTTATTTACCTTCAATTTGCAAAATTGCACTTTCTTTAACCTATTGGTATATAATACCCTACACACACTATACATCCATGTTAGTCAGATCTCTCATTTGCTTGCTCTAAACTTTTATAAATGAATCTCCTTTATTGTAATTTCGAAACTAAAGAGTGGACTAAATAAAGCTTATAATTTTACCTTATATAGTTAAACAGTTTAACTATGATGTTTGGCGCATAACAATAAGTACAATAAAGAAAAGTTTGCTGTTCACATGAAGAACATTGGAGAACTTAGATAAATTTTTGCGTGACTACTAGAAGAGATCTAGCTTTCCGGTTCCAGCAGTCATGGAGATCTTGGAAGAAGGGAATTTTTCTATGAATAATGGCGATTATGATACGGCTATTGAACATTACAATAGTTGTGTAGAAGTTTCAGACGAGAAAAGCATCAAATTGATGGCATATTTTGGTCTTGGTAATGCTTACACACTCTCTGATAATGGGGAGGAAGCAACAAACTGCTTTAATGATTGTTTGAATCTTTCTTCTGAACTAGAAATTAAATATTTTAAGCATGAAATATACCTCGGGTTGGGGAGTATCCATTCTACCACTAAAAGATTGGAGGACGGTATAAAGAAAGAAGAAATGGTCTGTCTCTGTCATGTTGCATTGGGAGGATTGAATAAGTTACTTGAAAATTATGAAAAATCCTTGGAGCATTATAGGAAAGGATTCTCTCTGATTGAAAGTCAAGAGCTAGAAGACGAAATGCTACGCTTACAGCACGAAGACAGTTAACAAAAACATAATCGAATGCAGCGACAAAAAAAGGTCAGAAAAGGTGGTATTAACGTTAGTAAAGATTTTGTCAACTGTAACATGAAGAACTTGTCAATTGTTACTTCAGCTGGAATTGTGAATGGAGTGTTAGCTGTTTATTGGGAATTAGCTGAATTGTTTGATAAACTTGAAGAACAGAGGGATGCAATAGATGTTTATGAAATATATCTTCATATCGTCAACAATGATAAAGATATAGCAAAACAAAAGAACGCTATGGAACGTCTGATACGATTATATGAGGAGGAAGGACGTGATTTGCAAAGGGATTTGATGAAAGAGAAGTTACATGAAGTTAACATAGTTATAGGTACAAAATGCAAATAAATTCAACTTGATTAAGATGCAAAGTTTTTTTTCTAATTGAGTAACATTATAAGTTTTGGGTTAAGAACTTGACAATCCTTCATTTAAAATTTTTTCAGCGCTTATGCAAATTTTGAAAAAAATTATTCGTCATTCTTTGAAAAAATCTCTTTTTGTTTCTTTTTATTGAACATAAAAATATTACTACAGCTAGAGTAAAAACTCGGCAGGGTTTGTATCTGTATTTTTCTAATCTGTAGTCATATTGCATTATATTCATTAATTTTTTGTTATCAAATTTCCTCTCTAACACTCTTGCTGGAACTGTTTGTTTGAACAGGTGGTTTATGATGTAGTGGTTGCTTTTAGTAGTTTTAACAAACTGTACAGTCGCTATTCAATTTCTCATTGTAACAGTTTATCTTTAACTACATTTATGTATTTTATTATCCCCATTCATTTCTAAATTTAATTTTTTCCCTTCAATTGCAGAATTGCAACTACAAGAATGGAAATATAATGATCCATCAAAAAAACACAAAGAATTATTTTTTAAAATGATTGAGTATGGGCGTAATCCTAATGTAAAAGTTGAACTTTTAAACGATGTTCGAGTAATATTCTCAGATGAATTTTGCATTGGCAAAGGAAGTGATGGAACCCGTGTTTATCTTGGACTGGGAAACAATGGTTATGGAAAAGCAGTAAAGCGAATACACAAAGATAGCGGCAAAGACTTTGCAAATCGAGAAAGAGAAATTTTGAATGTGTTGAATGCAAAGCGCTCAAATTATGTTGTGAATTTTTGCCATTTAGAAGAGAACCTTGACGAAGACTATTTGTACGTGATATTGGATTTGTGTGAAGAATCGTTAGAGGATTATGTGAAATCTTCTTCTTTGCAAGATCTTCAAAAAATCGTTCCTAAAGTTCTTATTCAGATCTTAAATGGTCTGGTTCACCTTCACAGCGGTCAGCGTCCTATTCTTCATCGGGATCTAAGACCTCCAAACGTTCTTCGAGATGTACAAGGAAATTTTTTAATCGCTGACTTTGGTATAAGTCATATGTTATCTGATGAAACTTCGACACATCAGAGCATACAAAGAGGAGCTAAAAATTGGATAGCTCCAGAGTCATATAACGCATCAGATAATACATTTAATAAAGTTCGTTACAAAAAAGAGTCTGACATTATGGTAAGTTCTTGAAGTAGAACTAGAGGTCCAACCACAGCTCAATGTTTGATTTGCATTTAATTAGATATTGGTATTTGGTAGTGATAATGATTTTACCTCAATTTTTTGCTGTACCTTGATTGTATCGTCATATAGTGTCAACCTTAAATAAAAATAAAATAAATTTTTGTTAATCGTGTTACAGTTACAATTGTATGTTCCTTATTTAGATTGCGTTTAATACATATATATGGCTACAATTCTATTTGGAGAACATTTTGTAGATTTTTTTAAGCTGCAAATTTATTGTTGAGTTCTGCAAATCGTAAATAAATTTAATCTTTAAGATTTTAGTATCCACCACTTACTGTCTATGACAATTTTTTATTGAAAATAGAACGCTGGAATGGTGGCTTACTATGTTGCAACAAAGGGAAAACATCCTTTTGGACATGAACGGCATAGACTTGACAACATTTTGAGTGGAAACCCAGTTGGATTGGACGAAATCAAGGATGCCACGTTCAAAGACCTTTTATCGTGGATGCTACAGTTAATACCTGAAGATAGGCCATCTGCCGATAAGGCGTTAAAGCACCCTTATCTACAATCAGATGAAGAAAAATTTAACATGCTGTGTGATATGGGGAATAAAATGGAGGTGAAACATTCACAAGGTCAAAATTCTCCTACTTCAGACGTTCATACGCAGTTGCATGGTTCCACAGAATGGATGAAGCGTATCCATGATGAAGTCGTCGAGGATTTGATCAACTTTGAAGTAAACAACAGTATAAGAACTCTAAAGTACAAGTCTACATGGGCAGGATGCTTAAGATTTATACGAAGCGTTGACCAACATTGGCAAAATAAGCCTCGTCCGCATCTATCACATTATGTGAAGCAAGGCAATTATAAAGAGTATTTCCTACAAGTTTTCCCAGAGCTTCCTCTTCTGGTGCACAAAGTCATAAGGTCGACTGGCTGGAAATCCCCTCCAGATCTGGAAGAACACTTTGCTAGTAAGTTAACCATTCAAATATTTTTTTTTCGTCAATGATGTAGCTAATCAATCTCTAAAATCTCTAAGTATAAAAAATGCAACCTAGTCAGTCAGTTATTCCGGTTATACAGTCGAAGTGTAAATTTTCTGCATTTGATTTGACGCGATATGTTTGTTTATCAGTGCATCAAAGATTGTCATGAACAAGCTAACCATTTTAAAAATTTTATCTCCAGCATCCAATTTGACGGTATCAAATGGTGGTTAAAACGCAAATATATTTTTAACATATACTAATATTGATATGGAGATAAACAGTGAGTGTTTGCAGGGACGGCGAAGCAACATTATGAAGTGTGGGGCTAAGTCTTCAATTCTACTATGGCGTCTTAAAATACCCCTCTAAAGAGCGACCTCAACTCAGTCTAAATATATTTTTTGCAAAAAGTTGAGGCTTCAGCTCTCCCCCCCCCCCTGCTGGTAACGTTAGTGCAAAGCTTATGATTAACTGTAAGGATTTTTACAGTTAGAAAAAGTACGACCCTCACACTCCAAAAGTGTTTATCTTGTTGATAAAGTTTTGAATGTTCCAATATCAGCAATGTACATGGCTATGAATAATGAACATTTACTAAGAAATTTGTCCCCACAGGGGCAATACTTTCTAGTAAATATAGTCCCACTTCAGAAATTTGGCCCCCTTTACAAACTTTAACATCCATTTCAAAAATGGTGCAATTTTTTTCAAAATCAGATCACAGGCGATCTAACATAACACAAGTTATGTAGATCTATACATTTAGTTACATAATATCAAACTAATCAGAATAACTAACGCACTTTAGTGATGACGTCATGTGAAGATTCACGCGTCCAATAAAGTGCGAGTAAAAAGCAAATCAAAGACTTAAATGACTTACACATTTCATACACACATTCTGCAAACGCATCCCCGCTGTGTAAAACCTTGTTCTCATTTATGCGTTTTCTGTTAAAAACTCATACTTTTTGATGCTTTTTGGCCATCCCTCCACACTGAAACGCTCAAAAAGGAACACGCTGCCAAATGAAAACGTATAGATTTGAAAACGCTCTCAAAAATGGAGTGATTTGAAAATGCGTGCGTTTTGTTTTGTTGTGGACAGTCAAAAAACGGAGCCTTTTGAGAACGATGACGTCAATGACTACTTTTTCTGGCATTTTTAAAATTCAATACAAATTTGGTGAGCCTGAGTGACGTGCTTTTAAGGTTGTATATTTGTTTAATCCCTATTTTGGAAGTTAATATTTTGATTTCCTAGCTTTTATTGATAACTTATAAAAGGAGAATTTTGACTCTTCGAACATTGGTTTTTCCAGTGACTCACACAACCACTATCGAATAAATAAGCCATATGAAAGATAGCCAGGAGGAAATTGGGTTTGTCCAGGAAAACAAGCGCGTGGTTGAATAACTTTGTATCTGAAATTATGAATTACTCGCCTTGGAAGATATATTTAATGGCGCAAGATGTCACGAAAACTGTGGGCGCTTTATGTATAAGCATGCGCAGTTAGTTATTTAACACACTTTTAATTCGGTAATAACTTTTAATTTCGAAAACGCATTAGTGTGGACAGATGCAGATAACACAAAAAATCTGTCAATGTTGCAAAAGGTTTCATAAAATAACTTTTAAACTCGTAGAAATTTGATTTTAGTAAACACTTAACTATTTCCGAGCTTTTAAAAACGTAAATTACTACTTTTTGTGCGCTTGTAGACTTTGTTAAGAAGTGATTGAGTTATTTAAGCCTTTATGCTTTTTAATTTGTGGAATGATTTTCATGAGTCACTACTTTAGTTATACTCACTCTTTACTCCACGCTTGAATATTAACAAGTTCGCCAACGCATGATAACCGACATTGCTGAAGTGCGATAGTTTTTCTGATTTGTTTCTTATTAAATATATCGATCCACATAATTTGTAACATCTCAAATTGCCTTTGATTTTAGTTTTGGAAAAAAATTGCACCATATTTCTGATAAAACAAGAATGCAATGTAACCATTGAGATTTGTTTATATCTTCCTTATTCACATACTTTTGTTAACGGTCAAAAACGTGGCATGTAATGAAGACTGAAATAACTCAGCAAGTAATCCTTTTATCTTGCTATGATGCATTAACCGTGTAATGTAATGCATTAATTTCCAGCTTCTTACGAAAAGATATCTTTGCCCTCTTCCATGAGTGACAACGACTATGACGACATTGACAAAACTCCTTCAGCAGTACTTGGTAAGAAATTGTATTTTGTTAGCAAACATTTGCATAAAAATCTTTACATTCCCTTTAAAAGTCAAACACAAACAATTAAGAGTCGTTTATATTATGCGTATCATTCATACGTTTGTAAAGGGTCAGATAAGAGAGTTTTAGAATTTGTCATCATACTATAATGTTATTTAATTGCATTGCAAGAAATTAATTTGATTTATCTATTACATGATAATAACAGTGAAGTCATCATTGGTGTTTTGCCTTATGTACACATTTATAATACTACATGAATGCCAACTTAGAAAATTCTTACAAACATTTTGGAATATCTGAAAGTTGTCTTATAGGTAATTATCATTCTATCATCATGTCTATTATCATTTACAAACGTCTCAATTCCTTTTGGATATTTATTTTTCTGATTATCAATTGAAAACATGTAAAATTTGCATGACCAATCCGATTATCATTTGTTATTATTGGTGACTAAATTACTTTGATTTTAGGCTGGAGTAAAACTATAACTAATGTGAATTAAATGTAGAAAGTATTAAAGGGAAAACGTACTATAGTAAAAAGTAAAAGTATTCGAAGGCATAACCAAATACCTATAGTTAACATAATTTTTTGTAGATCCTTTATTGATTTGCTAAAAATACGCTCAGATTTTTCCTAATAAGACCATCTTACACAGCAGTCACGACGAAATCAGTATGATCAAGTTTGTTTACAAAATATATGACACTTTGTCGTAAACAAACAACCATTTTCAGATCCCAAAAATCTGTTAAAAAGTTAAGTAGCTAGAAGGAACTTTCTTTTTCTGTGGTGTTTGATATGGAAAAATGTGTTCCTAGTAAGTTACAGCCATAGAAATAATTCTTCAGTTTTGACGATATTGCTAAATTTTATGCATTTTCCCTTGGTAACGTCGGAACATAATAGGGTTTTTTAATTGTTTGCAAAAGTAATTTTTTTTCGGGAATCGTAAAAATACTCTCTTTCCCTATAAATTCTTTGCATTGTTTGTCCGGAGCACTTGTAGCACTTCTGTTTCTTCGGTTCAAAAAATGCAAAGTATAGCATATGCGGGCGAGAAATCTGTTTAAGTTTTTTTACGCAATAGATTTATGTAAATGGTAAATCCATTCCTTGATTCATGTGTAATTTTGTCACGCACGTGATCTCGCGTGGCTTTTGCGTATGTAATATGAGTCAAAAGTATATAACTGTTAAAGGTTATGACTATACATACTTGAAGTCACACGTAATCTTGCGCGTGGCAAACATTTCACATGAATATAACATCCAGTTTAAGTAATAAATGAAGACGAACGATCAAAAAACGAAAAGCTTGATTCAACGTATGAGAAGGAAAACATATTTCTAGCTATACTTATACACAAAAGAAGTTTTGGCTGACTCTAACTTTTGATGACTTTCTGAAAACTGTGCTCTAACTATTGCGATTACGAAAAATGATCTCAAGTATCAAGTTTAGATCTATCAACGATCCATTTTTAATCAAGCTGCTGCCGCACGCTCTTATAACTTTGCCTTGATAAGAAACTACCCATTATGATGTCAGATAAGAAAACATTACTCAAATTGTTCACCAAATGAATATCTTCACAAGTAAAAATTTAGTGCACACACACTAAAAGGCAAACCAGTTTAGCGATGGTTGATTCGCCTCCATGATGATTGCTTTTTCGAGCAGTGGCGTAAAACAGCTAACTCGTTGTGTATTGGGCGTGCTATACTCTGCATTGAGCTGGCTATACTTTGCATCGGGCTTGTATACTGTATTCTATAGAAGTAATAAAGCTGGTTTTATTCGTTTTTGTTTAAAAAACCAACAACGCATTAAATCTTATCGAGCGGTTTCATTGCACTGTTGAACTATTAAGTTTAAATTTTTCTCTAACTCTCCAAAATTGTCAATGTGTAAACATAAAAACGAAATACTTTCAAGCGTCATGTGGTTTTCTGAGAAATATTATGAATACCATCAATATTTTTGCTTTCATTTTCGAATAGGCGTAAACGAATCAAACGAAAGCACTTCGTCACAAAAGTATTTGGTCCTTGATACAGGTACAACCCAGGCTAATAAAGAAGATAATGCTATCAATCCATTTACAGTATATGGTAAAAAAAACATTGTTTATTTATGTGTGCTAATTCGTATTGAAATATCTCACTTTACTGGCCCCAAAGACCCATCCCTTTGTATGTCTTTGTACACTGATTACTGTTGCTGAAATATTGTAGAGCTGGCCCTATGAGTTTGTGTACCCTCAGTGTTCAATCAATTAGTGTTTAAACGATTATTTAGAAACTTACTTCACTGCTGTGTAGATATGTATGTTTTATGGTGAAAATAAACATAAAGTTAACATTCTGTTTCATAGTAATTTTGCTTCTTTTAATGAAGAGTGTGGGGCACTACCCTTATTTTAGGAAACTGAGAGGGACTTAGCTCATTGCTCCCTTGCTTTCAATACCCCTAAAATGGCTCCTATCTTCAATGGTTACATATAATTCATTTATGAGCGTCATGCTTGCGCTTTCAAGCAAACTTCAACTAATTTTAAGGAGACTCTTTACCAGAGGAGTCTTTTAGCCCTGATATAAATACAGCCTTCTTTTACTTCTGCTCAATATCAACTATTTGTTAAAACTGATCAACATTTTTCACGTTTTATATCATTTTATAAACAATATATTGCTCTGTGAGAGATTTTGACAAAATGAGTATTGCAATTATTATCATCACAAACAATCTCAATCTTTCTCTTTAGGCAAGGAGCGAGGTGTCAATAATGGAGAAACAACACGTAATAAAGAAGAGACAAAATCTATAAAGAATACAAATGTCTTAAAAGAAGAAACAACATTTAATAAAGAAGAGAAAACATGTGTAGACATGGAAACTGATGCCAAGAATGAAGACAAGACACCCAAAGAAAAAGAGAAAAAATCTGCAGGCAAGGAGACAAATGTCATAAAAGTAGAAACAACATTTAATGAAGAAGAGAAAAAATGTGTAGACATGGATACAGATGCCAAAAAGAAGAAAAGACACCAAAAGAAAATAAGAAAAAATCTGCAGGCAAGAAGGAAAATGTCAAAATAGAGAAACAACATCTAATAAAGAAGAGGATGATATAAAATAACTGGAATTAGAACAACATAAAAAGAAGAAAAATGTAGACAAGGAAAAGAAAAAAGAAGAGAAACTAAAAGAAAATAAGAAAACATCTGCAGGCAAGAAGGAAATGCTCGTACGAGAAACAACATCTAATAAAGAAGAGGAAAAATATGTAGACATGAATACGGGGGCCAAAAAGGAAGAAGAGACACCAAAAGAAAATAAGAAAAAATCTGCAGGCAAGAAAGAAAATGTAAAAAAAAAAGAAACAACATCTAATAAAGAAGAGGAAAAATGTGTAGACATGGATACGGGAGCCAAAAAGGAAGAAGAGACACCAAAAGAAAATAAGAAAAAATCCTATATAAGAAAGAAATCGTAAAAAAAGAAAACAAATTATCCATCAAAGAAGAGGAAAAATGTGTAGACATGGATACGGGAGCCAAAAAGGAAGAAGAGACACCAAAAGAAAATAAGAAAAAATCTGCAGGCAAAAAGGAAAATGTCAAAAAAGAAAAAACAACATCTTATAAAGAAGAGGAAAAATGTGTAGACATGGATACGGGAGCCAAAAAGGAAGAAGAGACACCAAAAGAAAATAAGAAAATATCTGCAGTCAAGAAGGAAATTGTCAAAAATAAAGAAACAACATCTAATAAAGAAGAGGAAAAATGTGTAGACATGGATACGGGAGCCAAAAAGGAAGAAGAGACACCAAAAGAAAATAAGAAAATATCTGCAGGCAAGAAGGAAAATGTCAAAAATAGAGAAACAACATCTAATAAAGAAGAGGAAAAATATGTAGACATGAATATTTAAATAAAAAAGGAAGAAGAGAACCAAAAGAAATAAGAAAAATCCGGCAAGAAAGAAAATGTAAAAAGAAACAAGATCTAATAAAGAAGAGGAAAAGGTAGACATTTGGATTGGAGCTCAAAAGAAGAAGGAATTAAAAGAAATAAGAAAATCTGAAGAAGAAATGAAAAGAAAATGAATATCTGAATAAAGAAGAGGAAATGGATAAGGAAGGAAGAAAAGAAAATAAAGAAATGAGAAAGGAAAATAGACATGGATGGATGGAAGAAGAGGCAAAGAAAATAAGAAATATTCAGAAATAAGGAATGAATGGAAGAAGAAATGGAAGAAGGATAAGAAGGAAATGGAAGAAATGAAGAGGAATGGATGGAAGAAGAAAATTGTATGCAAGAAGGAAATGTCAAAACAGAGAAACAACATCCAATAAAGAAGAGGAAAAATATGGATTCGGGATTATTTAAATAAAAAGGAAGAGACAACCAAAAGAAAACAAGAAAAATCTGACAGGCAAAGAAGGAAAACAAAAAAAAAAGAAACAACATCCAGAAAGAAGAGGAAAATGTGTAGACATGGATGGAGCCAAAAGGAAGAGACACCAAAAGAAAATAAGAAAACTATAGCAAGAAGGAAAATGTCAAAAGAAGAAACAACATCTAATAAAGAGAAAATGTGTAGACATGGATGGGACAAAAGAAGAAGAGACCAAAGAAAATAAGAAAATATTCAGTGCAAGAAATGTCAAAAATAGAGAAACAACATCTAATAAAGAAGAGGAAAATGGACATGGATAAATAAAAAGGAAGAAGAGACACCAAAAGAAAATAAAAAATCTGCAGGCAATAAGAAAAATGTCAAAAAAGAAGAAACAACATCTAATGAAGAAGAGAAAAAATGTGTAGACATGGATACTGATGCCAAAAATGAAGACAAGACACCCAAAGAAAAAGAGAAAAAATCTGCAGGCAAGGAGACAAATATCATAAAAGAAGAAACAACATCTACTGATAAGGAGAAAAAAAGTGTAGACATGGATACAGATGGCAAAAGGAAGGAAAGAAATCCAAAAAAAATAATAAAAAATCTGCAGGCAAGGAGACAAATTTAAAAAATGAAAAAAAGACGTTTAATGAAGAAGAGAAAAAATGTGTAGACATGGATACAGATGTCAAAAAGGAAGAAAAGGCTTCCAAAGAAAAAGAGAAAGCACCCGCATGCAAGGAGGCAAATGTCAAAAATGAAAAAAAGACATTTAACAAAGAGAAAAATAATTCTGCTGGCAAGAAGAAACAATTCAAAGAAAAAGAAAAGACTTCTACCTGGCAACAAAAAAAGTCAGACTTCGAAAATATGAGTGTGGAAGAAAAACGTGTTCACTATCGCTGTGGACGAGACTATGTCATTCTGAAATCAATTTCTTCCTGGCCTGATTATGTTGAAGAAAAATACCCCAAATTTGTAAAAAAAGGTGCATCTCAATTTCACATCATTAAGAAGAAAGACTTGCCGTTGTTGTGATTTTTGTTTCGTAATTGTTTTTTAACATTTTATGCACTTTTTTATTTGTATTATTTATTTATTTTATTCCTTTTAAATAATGTAGAGTCTGTCACTGAAGATGATGTTTTAAACAAGGTTTCTTTGTGGAGAGGTGATATCACACGTTTAGAAATTGATGCGATCGTCAATGCAGGTAAAATTCTGAAAAATAGTTGCTTAGTTTATTTTGTGACAAGTTCTCAGGCCAAGATAAGGACATATTTGTGTAAATAATTGTTGCCAGTAGCGTAGACAGTCTGCAAGTTTTAGTCCAGCTACGTTAATCTACCAGCTGCTGTTGTATTTGAGGTTTGAGTCTATGCTAAGATTTTTCATGTTAAATCTCTGTAAATATTACGACAGAAGTGTTTTTAATGATAACATGGATAACCCATTGAACTTTCCCTTCTAATTTCAGCCCACACCAGATTGCTGAGTGGTGGTGGAGGTATGGATGACAGTTATTGCTTATGAATTTTGAAATTAGATTTTTTGAAATAGATTTGGAGACATTATGTTAAGGATCACACTCAGGTCGCAAATTGTTTAAGAAAAAATAATGTGCAATTTTTTTCAAGAAAAACACGACACGTTAGTTGCGTTGGCATCCGGCAAGTTTTGGTCCCTGCTATGCAATTTTCAGAACATTATCATTATTCATTTTATTTGATACCTATTGTTTTCTCAGTGAGTAAAGGTAGAAAAGTTTGTGTAGTACGACTAAAATAAGCTCACGCTTCAACTGATCACAAAATATGATGTTTTAGAATACCAGGTCAAAACATGCTTCTTAACAGTGTGTTAATTGCACGTTGTCATTTCAAATTATGATTAGATTTCACTTTATTTTGACAGCATCAACCTGTCACGTAAGGCAATCTATGGCCTATTGAGCTTTTATTTTTCTACAAACGATCCTGTTGTCGACAATTGCTGTTCCTTGCTGATCTTCTTTGCCACCGACTTAACGTTACTGTCTGTTTCCTTTCTTATCGCATCTTACTATTTGATATTGCTTTTTTGCGCTTTACAAAAAAAATTTTCAGATAAAAATTTTCGAATAAAATTGTTCAGATAAAATTTACCAATTAATTTGTTTTCAAATATATCCAATCTTTTGGTTTTTGTAGTTGGTTTCATGTTTGTTTTTGCCTTCTTTAAACTTAAAAAGTTATAACCTCAACAGCTTAAGCTAAAAAATTTTCCAAAACCTTTATAAGGTATAGCTAAATTTTTGTGAAGCGATTTGCTGAAGCGTTCATTCTGCTTTGTTGATTTTCTTCATATAAGTTTTGTGTTTGTTCACTAGAAAGCGCGTTCAAAAAATACGCGGGAGATCCTAAAATTCTTAAATCTTTGTCTTTAGTTGATGGCTGTATACACCGTGCTGCAGGAAAGTGTCTTTATGAAGAATGTTACACGCTAAACGGGTGTGAAACTGGCAATGCTAAAATTACTTCAGGTACCATATTATTATATGCCAATAACTGTCTAAGTCTTGATGTATAAGTCCGTTATCCGAAAATGTGGTTGATTGTACATATTAATTGTACCTAAGACAATGAGACGACGCTTATTGCTAAGGAATTGAATTTCACATGTTGTCCTTAAATTAATTCTTTTATCTTTAAATCGTCGATTTTTCTTTCTTCTACAGGTTACAAACTTCCTGCAAAATGTAAGTTTATGAATTTTTTTATGGCAAAGAAAATACGAGGCTCAAATCTCGTTTTCTCGTGAAGTACTTTCACAATTTAGTTACTTTGTACTCAACGCTTTGTATTTCACGTGTGACGTTAAACTGTGACGTAACATCAACCATAGTAAATTCGACTCATTTCATGGTGGTCGGAAGTCAATTGCATCGTGTATGCAAGTCTTTTGAATGCATTGAACATGATTTAGTATGACCATATCTTGTGATTACGAGCAATCAAGGAAACCTTTCAATCGTTTATTCAATTTATTATTTCAGATGTCATTCATACCGTCGGTCCCATGGAAGAGAATAAATTGCTGTTGAAAAGTTGTTATGAGTCCTGTCTTAGCATAGTAAAGGAAAAAAAATTGGAGTCTGTCGTATGTGTTGATGAAATCTTTCACATTTCTTTTGTATTTGTTAATATTGTGTAAATCTGGACTGAAGAAAGGTTTTTATATGGATTGGGTTGTTACGGGTGAAAACAAACGTCGACCTTTTATCTATTCATAAGCAGTTATAACAATTCTCAGACAGTTTGATTTCTTTTTAGGCGTTCTGCTGCATTTCAACAGAAATATATGGTGCGCTTTTTGATCTGTTTCTTTGTTTTATAATTTACGGATTTTTGACCTGACGATTTTTACACCAATCTACAGGTTATCCAATTGAGAATGCTACAGATGTCGCTTTGATGACAGTCAAAGATTGGTTAGAAAATAACAAAAGCTGGGTATGATATGCGACCATTTTAAACAGAATAGTTTAACTTCCTTTCCGGTTGTATTGTTGACTGTTGAGTACTGTTTTATAAATTAACTATAGCTTTAATATGTCTACTACAGGGCCCTAATGAGAATCTCTCTGGCAAATGTTGGACTTCCTAAATAAATATTTATTATTTTATTAAGGAATAGTTACCATTTCTTAAAAATTGTAATGCGGGTATGATGGGTATCTGCGGACAAGTTACCGCACTTCGTTGTTTTAAAGTTTTCTGTAGTCCGAATTTCAATTTTTCTAAACAATTCTCTTCATGAGGAAATTAAAATAGTACGTTGTAGAAACACTGTTTGTTGTTCCTTTGTTTAGGCAGGTCGGATCATCTTCTGTGTATTTTCAAAAGATGAGTTGCATGTATATGAAAAGAAAATGTTCAAGTACTTTCCATTGACGAAAAAAACCAATGAACAAATGAATGTTGATAATGATGGTAGTAGAGCTGAAATGGATACCGGAAGTAAATCAAATGATAAAGATGAAACTAGACGTCCTACACTAATCAATAAAATAGAAACCAGTGAAGCATTGACGAATGAGTTATCCATGGTCAAAGGAAAAACTTGTGAGACAAATATTTTAAAAGAAAAAGGAAACAAACGACTAGTATCAGGTGATCCAAGGGAAACCTCCACCAAAAAATATTTGCGAACATTTAAAGAAACAGATGAAAAAAGTGAGCTCACTAACGAAAATCCTTTAGAAAAAGAAGATGGACGTCAACATAACAATATGGATATGACCTCTGGGCAGGAATTTACCAACAAGAATTCTCCGGAAGAAGGACATGGAGGTGAATCTGTTGTTACGGAAGCGGCGTCTGTGAAGATGACGGATGCGTGGTGCGTATTTCGACTAATAACGAACTCTTCATTATGAATTGAATTATTGAAATCAAAAGTGCATGAATTAATCATATTTTAGTGAGCATCTTCATGTTAACACTCATACACATGACTTTTTCATTTTAATATCCTGGGACCTGTTTCATGAAACATAGTTATCCATTAAATACGAAAGCATCTTTGCCCCTTTGAAGAAAAATATCATCAAATATAATTGATAATTTAAATTCTCATAATGCAATATGACGTCACTGGTTGAACACAAAAGGGGCATTTTAAATACAACAAAAACGTCAATATCTTAAGAATGACAAGTAATATTCATAAACTGCTTTATAAAGTCTACAAGTCCTGTTTCATTAGACTACAATTTCGTAAGTAAAATTTTCTCTGCCTAAGCACTTTACGAAACAAACTTCAAACGTTATATATGGAATTTTCCCTTCTTTTTGATAAACTAGCAAACTGAAATGAGTACGTCAAGTTAATGATCAAAAGTAGGTAGACTTATTTATTTTGAGTTGTTGTACCTTGAACTATAGGCAGTGGTGTTGCTAGCCAGTCAAATTTGGTTGTGTCACGTGAATTTCAAGTAGTAATGCATATTTTTTTTCGTTAGAAATCTGTTGTGTTTACAGTGAGGAAAACGAAATATTTAAATTACGCGACCAAACTTGCAGGCTGGCTAGAGGAAATTGCAATCAATTGCGCTGACTGTGAAAACGAGCAACGCGGCTGTGACTTCTGAGAGACGTAATCCAGTCTGGAAAACGTACCATGGCCACGCTTTGACCCATTTCACTTTGGAATAGACACCAAACACTCCTACAGCCGAGTAAAGAATTAGGGAGGACGTAAAGAGATTGGCTGCGCTTGAGAAATAAATGAGCGAAAAATAGACACGATCGCCTCTCGTCTTTCTTCGGAAAAATGGAGGAATATTGGCGGGAACATTCAACAAGGGTTATAAATGTTTATGATGTACTTGTAATTTTCTTGAAACAGTTTTTGCTTTGTAAAAGAAGTGATGGAAACCGTGTTTATGTTAGTGATGCTTATGACAATTATAGAGCAGATGAGGTTTATAGAAGGATTGTCAAATATGGGCCTTTGTGGACAGAATGGGTCAGATTTATTCGAAATGTTTGCCAGCATTGGTACGGTCGACCAATGCTGCAACAAGAATTATTTAAAAAGATTGGCGATCCGAAGGAGTATTTTCTTAAAACTTTCCCCAGTCTCCCTGTTCGTGTGAAAGCTGAGGACGAAATAAAAAATAAATCACCAGTCAAAAAATTTTTTAATTTAAATGACACGAATGAATAAGAAATGCTATTTTTGTTTCTACAACCGTTGCAGGTTTGTCATATACGAAATTTTACAATGACTTACCCTTCAAAATTAGTTTATCGTGCATCAACAATTCAGTGTAGTATATAGTTATCGATTAAATATTTGACTTTTTGGTATTAGTTACGTTAGAATTATTTTGATAGCAAGATACATGCAGCCGTCCCGTTTATATAGCGACCACGCAGATAAAACAAAAGTTCAAGTCGAATACGTGTGATAAAAATTAATGCCCAACATAAAGTTCTGATTAGAGCCATAGAAATAGACCAAAGAAAAAACAAATTGTAAAATTTAAATTTATTGTGACGTTTCGTCTTTACTCAAGACATCTTCAGACAAATAATAAATAGGACGTTAAGACAAGGTATTATATTTACAAAATTAAATTACTACTACTCGAATGGATACATGATAAGGAAGTTTGGAAGTGAAATGAAGAGAAATTAAAAGAGGTTAAGTAAAATGGAGTTTCCTTGCACATTAAGTGAAGGCTTGTGTTTATTGATTAGAAGGCTTTCATGGATGTAGAGTTCATAAGTATCGTTGGAAGAGGAGATTATTTTAAAGTCGTCTAAGTTGGGGGTGTGTCCAGTTGCGTTAATGTGAGCAAGAATGCTTGATGATGCAGGGTGGGAAACTTGGACCTTTGCCCCTAAACCACCTGTCTTGACTGCTCACAAAATGCCCATCTATTTCTGTCTTCCTTTCACCGGCATACACTCCCTTCAAATTCGCACACAAATCAATAACCTTTGTGCTGCAGCCTTCCCACATATATCCATTAAATTTTTTCCGCCCTTTCAACGTATCTCTTCTTTCTTCCCTTGGGACAAAATTCCCAAACCTCTGAGATCTGGTGTAGTCTATTTATTCAAGTGTCGAGCTGCAACGCTTCGTATGTGGTCAAACCACACGTCATTCACACCAAATTTTCGGAGCACGGAATATCCCCTACAGGCAACCAAGTTTCCCACCCTGCATCATTAAGCATTCTTGCTCACATTAACGCAACTGGACACACCCCCATCTTAGACGACTTTAAAATAATCTCCTCTTCCAACGATACTTATGAACTCTCCATCCATGAAAGCCTTCTAATCAATAAACACAAGCCTTCACTTAATGTGCAAGGAAACTCCATTCCACTTAACCTCTTTTAATTTCTCTTCATCTCACCTCCAAACTTCCTTATCATGTATCCATTCGACACCGCTTCCGTTAGTAGTAATTTAACACCTTTTTGTAAATATAATATCTTGTCTTAACGTCCTATCTATTATTTTGTCTGAAGATGTCTTGAGTAAAGACGAAACGTCACAATAAATTTAAATTTTACAATTTGTTTTTTCTTTGGTCTATTTCTATGGCTCTAATCAGAACTTTATGTTGGGCATTAATTTTTATCACACGTATTCGATTTCCGCTCGGCAAGTCTCTCGCTACAATTTCAAGTCGAATGATTTCGGAAGGAACTATTTTTCACTCTGCTTAACTTTATGGAGTGAATTTATGATAGACCTATGCATTTTGATAATTTACCATCAATTTTTTTGTTCCTCAAATATATTTTTGGTTGATGTTCAAAACATTTATAAAATTATTCAATGTCTCCCTCTCACTTAAAATACTAATATAAATAGTATACTAATATAAAACATAGCATTTATTCCATAAAATGTAGTTCCTGCTGTGTTCTTTAGAAATGCTCACATGTTTAAAATATTATGTATGTATTTGATGAAATACAAAGCAAGTACTTTTTGTTTTATTCATTTCTAGTCAGACGCACCAAAAACTGGCAAAGAATTCAATCTTGTTGCAACACTTAAAGAACGAATATTTCGTAAATTTTAAAGACTTAGTTGTGTTGTGTTCTTTTGAAAGTTAAACACTGATATGCATTAAAATACAATGTTAAATTTTTGAATTCTTTCGTTGCATACAATAACAATGTTATGTTAAGAAATTGCATTGCGTCAGAAGTTAAATTTCATCGCTAGGAGCATGCCTTTTTACCTTGTTGGTTTGTTTCTCACTTTTCTGTGTATACAAATCCTTAGATTATATTTCTAGCAGTGCAGGTTTTGAACACGACACGGTAAAAGTTATATCTTGACGATATGGTATGCCAGGTATACGATATACTTGGCGAGAAGTGCCCACGCAAGCAAATTTTCTTATGAAAAAGAATATCCTGGGAAATATAAGCACTCCTCAGAATTGCAACAAAAGGGGAGCATGCTTTTGGAACTGAAAAGAATAGACTAAAAAACTTGTTAGGTGGAAACCCTGCTGGATTGATGGAAATCGATGATGTTGTACTTAAAGATCTTCTTTCATGGATACTGCAACATACAACCGAAGACAGACTATCTGCCAAAAAAGCGTTAAAACATCCATATCTGCAATCTGCTGAAGAGAACTTTAATATGTTGTGTGATGTGGTGAATCAACTGGAGATGGAGATAAGTGATCCTCTCAACTCAGATGTCCATAAGCAGTTAAATGATCCAGAAAATTGGATGGACCGTATCAACGGAGAAATTTTTAACAATTTTAATGACTTTGACCCTACATGGTTAGGCTGCTTAAAATTTTTACAAAACGTTCGCGAGCAGTGGCAAGATGAACATCATCCACAACTGCCGCCAAGTGAGGGCAACTATAAAAAGTATTTCCTGCAAGTTTTGCCGGAGCTTCCTCTTCTGGTGCACAGAATCATAAGGTATATCTAAGCGAAATCCACTCTAGATCTGGAAGAACAATTTGCTAGTAAGTTAACCATTAAAATATTTCTTTTTCGTCAATGATGTAGCTAATCCATCTCTAAAATGTCTAAGTGTAAAAAATGCAACCTAGTCAGTCAGTTATTCCGGTTATATAATCGAAGTGTAAATTTTCTGTGTTTGATTTGTCGCGTTATGTTTGTTCATTGGTGCATCAAAGATTGTCATGAACAAGCTAACCATTTTAAAAATTTATCTCCAGCATCCCCTTTGCCGGTATGAAATGGTTAAAACGCAAATATATTTTTAAAATATACTAATATTGATATGGAGATAAACATGGAGTAAGTGTTTGCAGGGACGGCGAAGCAACATTATGAAGTGCTGGGCTAAGTCTTCAATTCTACTCTGGCGTCTTAAAAAATTCCTCTAAACAGCGACTTTAGCTCAGTCTAAATATTTTTTTTGCAAAAAGGTTTAGCTCTCCCAGCCCCCCAGGCTGTTAACGTTAGTGCAAAGCTTATGATTAACTGTAAGGATTTTTAAAGTTAGACAAAGTATGACCCTCACATTTATATGTTAATATGAAATATTCATTCGATAATTCTATTTTCTTGGTATTCATGATTTTGGTTCACCACGTCATCTATCCCATCCGAAATTTTATGAAAGATATCGTTTCGTCTTTATCAAGACATCTTCAGACAAATAATAAATAGGACGTTAAGACAAGGTATTATTTAAAAGGTGTTAAATTACTATAAAGAAGAAGGGTGTCGAATGGATACATGATAAGGAAGTTTGGAGTGAATGAAGAGAAGAGGTTGTGAATGGAGCTTCGCACATTAAGTGAAGGCTTCAGGTTGATTGAAGCTTTCATGGATGGAGAGTCCGTCGTATCGTTGGAAGAGGAGATTATTTTAAAGTCGTCTAAGTTGTGTGTGTCCAGTTGCGTTAATGTGAGCAAGAATGCTTGATGACGGCGGAAAACCTACCTGTAAGGGGATATTCTGCGTCCAGTACCCGTAGATGACGGTTTGACCCAATACGTACGAAGCGTTGCTCGACACTTGAATAAATAGACTACACTCGATCTCAGAGGCTTGGGAATTTTGTCCCGGGAAGAAAAAGAGATACGTTGAAGCGGCGAAACAAATTTAATGGATATAACAACCACCACTACTTCAACGGACCACTGCAACAGAATTTGAAAACTCTCTAGCTGTTAAGAACTGTCACTTTATCTTTAACGGGAAAATGTATCAGCAAATTGATGGTGGCTATGGGCAGTCCATGGGCCCTCTTTGCTGATATATTCATGTCCTTTCACGAAAAATCCTGGCTCAATAATTGTCCTTCTTCATTCAAACCACTGCTACCGACGCTACGTTGACGACTGTTTTTACTTTTTCATTCCTGCGATCACGTCCTCTTTCTTGACTACCTGAACCGACAACACCTAACATATTCACATCTGAAGTGAACAAACAGAAAGCTCTCATTTCTTGACATTGATATCTCTCGTACTAATAGAAAATTCACCACTTCCGTCTACCGCAAACCTACTTTCACTGGCCTCTTCACCAACTTCCACAGCTTCATCCCACTTACTTACAAACTTTCATTAGTCTCCTGCTTACTTCACCGCATCTTCAATCTTTGCTCTACTTACGAAAATTTTCATACACAACTCGAATTTACCAGAAAATCACTCACCAAAAACGGTTTTCCTTCACGTATAATTGACCAAATCACACGTCGCTTCCTTAACAACACCTTTGCCCCTAAACCACCTGTCTTGACTGCTCACAAAATGCCCATCTACTTCTGTCTTCCTTTCACCGGCATACACTCCCTTCAAATTCGCACACAAATCAATGTGCTGCACAACCTTTGTGCTGCAGCCTTCCCACATATATCCATTAAATTTGTTTTCCGCCCTTCTCAACGTATCTCTTCTTTCTTCCCCTTTAAGGACAAAATTCCCAAGCCTCTGAGATCTGGTGTAGTCTATTTATTCAAGTGTCAAAGCTGCAACGCTTCGTATGTGGGTCAAACCACACGTCATCTACACACCAGATTTTCGGAGCACTTGGGAATATCCCCCCTATACAGGCAACCAAGTTTCCCACCCTGCATCATCAAGCATTCTTGCTCACATTAACGCAACTGGACACACCCCCAACTTAGACGACTTTAAAATAATCTCCTCTTCCAACGATACTTATGAACTCTCCATCCATGAAAGCCTTCTAATCAATAAACACAAGCCTTCACTTAATGTGCAAGGAAACTCCATTCCACTTAGCCTCTTTTAATTTCTCTTCATTTCACTTCCAAACTTCCTTATCATGTATCCATTCGACACCGCTTCCTTTAGTAGTAATTTAACACCTTTTTGTAAATATAATATCTTGTCTTAACGTCCTATCTATTATTTTGTCTGAAGATGTCTTGAGTAAAGACGAAACGTCACAATAAATTTAAATTTTACAATTTGTTTTTTCTTTGGTCTATTTCTATGGCTCTAATCAGAACTTTATGTTGGGCATTGATTTTTATCACACGTATTCGATTTCCGCTCGGCAAGTCTCTCGCTACAATGATATTTATGGTTGTTTAAGGCAGTCTATATCCAATGAATTATAAATTGCAGGTATATTATAAGTGTGATTGTGAACTTTTCTTTCATTGTTGCAGGTTGCTCCGAGCTAAATGAAGGTTGGTATACTCATGCTATATACTTATTATCAATGCTTATAAATATTCCAAAAATAACAACTAGTTATCTAAGGAGAAAGACAAAATGCTCCCTTCAAGAAAGAAAAATTTTAAAGAAAATTCATGTGATGATCATCCTTTGTTTATAGAATTTTTTTTAATGCATAAAACACTTTTTTACCGGTAAAGTGTCGTAAATTGACGACTGTTGATGAGCGCTTCGAGTACCGGTGTCAATTCAAAAAAAAAACGTTGCATACATGTGTAGAAATACTGTGTAGTCGGTTTCCTGTTGCGCATGTAATCCACTGCTCGTCAGTGGATACTATTTTCTAAATAACATTTTGATAGGACTATACATTGCCGACAGTTCTCTTAGACTGCAATTGACGTACCTATGTTGAATCTGTCGAATCTTTAAATGTACAACGCACAAAGCAAATGTCATTGTATTCATGATCTGTATAGCCAGACTTCCATCGTATGTTTAAATTCATTGTCATTATTAATCATTTAAACAAAAGTCATATTGATTTTCATTGAAGTAGATTTGAGTGTAGATGTGTACGTTTATGTTGGATGTCTGCAAAATGTTTTTTGTATCTGTAACTACGTCTAATTTATTTATTGTTTTAATTAAGTTTTATCACTTTAACACAATTATTGCAATCGTGACCTTCAAACACCGTTTTACGTTATTCGTTTTTAATATGGTTATGTACTTATACGTTGCTTGAAAGTGATGCATGAAGCATGAAAACGGTGCAAAACAAAAAGCATACAAATATTAATATTCATAAATGCGCAAAAGCACTTCCTATCAAGGCATTTAGCTAACATCTCGGATGTTTCGTACTTTCGGTTTGACTTCATGATGTTAATTGTTTCTTCCAAACATTCACAATACAATTTGCTTCATGCTAATCTTGACGGTATACGCACTTTACTACAGACACCATGAGATATTAAATGGTTTGTCTCGTTCCTTAAGCCATGCGTATTTAAAAAGCTCAGTTCCGTTTCAGGCATGACGTCATAATTGCAGATATCGAGAATTATCAGCATGTAGTTGACCAATCACAGCAGAGAATGCCCACAAAGTGAATTATAATAGCTATTATTATATGGCAAGCGTCGCTTCCGGCAAAATGGCGTGCTTTGATTGACTCAGAAACATTTTTGCCAGTCCCCATTATTTTCCCGTAATCGACCATGGTCGAAAACGCGTAATTTTACTGTCGAATGTAAACAAAGTTTGTAATGCAAACAGCCAAAGGCAAAATAAACAAAAAAAAAACATTCACAAATGTGATTCGAAGGAAAAACACTTGGAAAACAGTTAAACTATCCAGAGGATACAATTTGAAACGATTTATTTTTTATGAGCGAAAACTAGGAAAGTGAAAATCAACCCGTAAAAACAGCAAGGACGAGAAAGAGAGCAAGCTTCGTTTCATGTCAAATAATGCCATATAATAATCCTTTCAATAAACTCGCTTTCTCGGTCTTTACTGAGAAATATCGGACCTCTGCCTTTTTGTGCAAACATCGCCCTACGAGTTCGGTCTGTACAAAAAGACATCGGTCCGTTATTTCTCCGTAATACCTCGAGCTCGTTTACTAAGGGCTTAATAATGCGCATGATTGGTAGATGATTTTGTCATTATTGTATGACAACCAATCATGTTGCAAATTTAGCGTCGCGCGCGGAAAATTCCGCCTGGTTAAAAAAAGGCTTTAGATTTATTTGTGATAGAACGGTTGTGGTTGACGATTGTGCTTTTAATATTGGGCGATTTGTGCTGTTAAGATTGTATAAAGATTTAAAGAGGGTGGTTAAATACTTTTCTAACATACAAAGAAATTGTTTGTAACGTTGGTTGTTACATTCTTACTATAAGGTTAAGTTAAACCACTGATTCAATTTAAATTTGAATATTCAGTGAAATCATCTACATGATGATTAGTACATAAGTTCACTGATTAACAGAGCCATAGTTTTATTATTTTAATTTAACTGAAAATCATCAATAGGTGTGAAACACTGGGTAGTAAATCATATCAAGTATTGTTTGAATATGTAATTCAAAGTTATATATGTATAAATATGTATAATTTTGAATTACATTTAAACAATATACTTGATACAAAAAACAGACGTACGTATTTCTCATGTTATTTTTTGTAGTAAACGATGAAAGAAGTTTGGGTGAACTTCCAAAAACAGGTGGATAAGTCTTTTCAATATATATTTACATGATGCTGATTTTTGATGATTCAAGTAAACTACGAAATCTCATTTATCTTTTTGTTTTCCGTAATTATGTATTTAATGGAGTAGACCAGTCTTCATCTTCTAATACAAAGGGTAACGCATATTGTTGACAGTCATTGATGAAATTTCATAACTCTGCTATTTACTTTTGTATTTTGTCTGATTTATCTTTAGGAAAGAAAATGCAAATACCATTTATAAGACAGCTTTTCATTCGAAGAACTAAACCCAAAGGAAAAGGTAATCCTGCGCATGTTATCTACATGAGAATTAGCAGATTTTTCAAAAAAGAATTGTTAAAGAAATCTTTGGAGCAAGCTGTCAAAAGAGCACGAGGAATATCATTTTTAAGATAGAATACCTGCGTCACTCACAGATTTATCTTTAGGAAAGAGGACGACGAAAACATTACCCAGATTGCATTACGTGGAAGAAGGTAAACATGTACATGCTGATATTTCATCATTCTGTGAACTCACGTTAACTGGCTTTTCAGAATCACAACTTCCAATTAGGAAATCTATCACCAGTTCTTCGTCATTGTGTCAAAAAAGTGGCGGGAGAGGTAATGAAGAGTGAAATAGCTCACTAAACAACACCTTAACCGTAATGCTAAGTTTTGTAATAAACATTCATTTTGTGATGTAATGTTTTATAATTGTATTTTCCAGCTGCTTTAGAAAAGCTTTATTCGACATATCAATCCGATGTTAATGTCAGAAATGGTATTAATTCAAAAAATGGTAAGTAATAAAATTTTGTTAACAAACATTTACTCAAATATCTATACATTGCCATTTTGAACGCTCAATTCCAACAAGACTGCATTGCAACTTATAATTATTGTTTCGAGAGATACGTAACTACTGATTTTTGTGTAATAAATGACTGCAGTTAATCTTTTAATCAACCGGAAGTGCAAACCAGGCTTTGATACTTACACATTTTTTATAATACTCTATGTACAGTTTTGTCTACTGCGGACATCTTTTTTTTAAATCAAAACGTTGTCATTGCTTTCAAATGTTTTGTTTGATATAATTTCGTTTACTTGTTTGTGAATAGTTTTAGATTCTCGAAGATTATCAATCAATCAATTAAACTGTGGGATTTATCGCGAGCTATGTAGTAAACTAAACGATGAGTTGTATCGCATGGATTGGAAAACACTAGCTGGAAAAATGAATTTCACAGCTGGTGAGGTTAGAGACTTCTCAAGAGAACCGAATCCTGCTGATGTGTTGCTTCAACACTGGAAGACGACAAGCATTAACCACGATGTTCCTGCTTTGATCAAATTGTTGAAGGAAATGGAGATAAACGATCTAGTGGATTTACTGGAATCAAACCAAGATGATTATCAGTAATTTAAAATATCAGTCATCGTTTGTTACACCACGTAAATATTACTTACATGAACAATTTTTATCATTGTTTAGGAATACTTTTACCAGCATTGCAACATTGCTTAAGGGTCAAAAAGATGAGAGCAGATGACACGCGTAATATCATTTACCATTTGAACATTTACCAGGTAGAATTCGATTAGAATGATAATAGGAAAATAAAAATAGACAAATTCTCGGTATCGCTAGTATCGAATGGACAAAGATCTTTTTCTTGTTATTTTAAATAGTTATGCAATTAAGTGTGTCATTGACACGCGTAATATCACATTTTTCAATGAATTCTTGCATTTTAGATGAACGGACTATTCTAAATTCTAATACTGTATATCTTACATGCCAACATCCTTAAGGTTTTTTTCTTCTCATTAGGTGCTGCATGGTAGCGCCTTGTCTGATTCGGTTGTCCAAATTTAGAATCTCCTGTGTTTTTTAAATCTAGTCGACTGCAATCAATGGTTAATCACAAACATTAAACAGTTATACTATAAAACGTTCCATTTGCTGTGATTACAATAAGCGGATTGTGTTTTGATTTATGCTTTTAAATTTCTTGGTAGAGATTTGTACGGAAAAAAGTAACTTCCAATTACGTTCACATTGACAAAGACCCCATTGCCTTACTGAGTTTAAGGTGTCCCTGATTGTGATAGCTTCATCATAATTGGTTAAAGTAAACCATTGCACTTAATTTGTTTTAAATCAAGTTTATAAAGATGAAACTTGACGATAGTAGTCTTTTCTATACCTTGTTATAGCTACCTTGTTGCTGTGACAAATTTTTTGTGATTTTGTTGTTTTGTTGGGTAATAATAATTTTTAGAATCTGTGAATAATAAGCTTTCCCCTAAGATGTAGCTACTTTGCTACTATTATGATAAATATTTTGTTTCGACAATAAAAAAAACACCCTTATTTGGCGTGCATCAAATGATTATCGTAGATTTTTGACGATTAACTTCATACAGTTGGATGTTTTAAAACATTGATACAAGTAACGTTTAACAAGGATGAGTACAATTTCTGAAAATTTTCTTCCTGCGTATGTTTCATTTTTATAAATTTTTATCTATGTTAAGGCTAATAATCACGGAAAGTTGCTTTGTTGACGTACGGCGTTGAAGGTTATGATGTTATATGTAATTTAAACGCCTTAATGATTGAATATTAAAACTGTGCAAGCATTCTATTTTAATCTTTTCATTTCAACGAGTGAGAAAGATGAAGATTTGATAAATATATATTTATGATTGCAGAATTTCCTAAGTTCGATATTCACCTTGGATAATACAGAATTTATAGAGTTGCCTTCAACGAATGAAAAGTTACTTCATGGATGGCGGTAAGTTATATACAATCAAATTTATGCGAGACCCTCGTAAATTGTGTGTAAGCTATACATGCAAATATATGGATATATTTACCAACATTTTATCGTAGAACATACATGTTCTTTATTGATCTTTTTATCTCGATAATCGTCGTCTAGAGATTTTATGTCTAGAGAAGTTATACTAACAAATTTTTGTATAAGGCACTTATAAATTGTATCTTCCATACGTAGTGATATACTTTCTAACATTCAACAAATACTCCTTGATTATGCTTTCCTTGTTATCGCGTCATCTCAGAATATTTTACGTCTCCTTGCCCCCAATATTTTTAAGCATTTTCGATTCAAAATCCCTTCATGAGATTGTTTGTGTAAGATAATAATAATATCCATAATAAATTTTAAAATAGCTTAAGAAGCATTGTGCTTCTTAACTGGACGATTTTCCAAAGCTATAGTTTACAAAGTTTAGGTGTTGAACAACACAAAATAAGTCAGTTTTAAGTTAATGTCGTCATCAAAGAAGAGTTTTTGACAATTCAAATGAACCTTCGGCATACAAGTTTTAGGCACCGCGGAGGATAGATAATTGGGGGCTCATATTCATATATTCATGTTTTAATCCTTAAAAAACAATGGATTTCAAAAGATCATATATGAATATATGAATATTAGCCCCCATTATTGATCCTCCGCCGTTCCTGTTTATTATATGTTCCTTGTCATTTTGAGCAAAAACGCGACAAAGTGTTGGATATGAATAGATCAAAATATTGTATCATTCTGATTACAAATTGTATTACAATGCGAAATAATATTGGTCAATTTTGGTGAATCTCAGCAGAAATAGATCCGTCCGCCATTTTTTCTGTTCCGTTCCGCCGTTCAGTGGTTTTATTTGTTTGAATTTTGTTTCCTGAAATAAATTTAGAGGAGTTTGTAAAGATGGGTTCTGGCGGCGCCCATATGCCTTCTCGTAGAGGTGTCTCCCCTTAAATCATTCGTGGGGTATTCCCCCCTGGCTGTACCCCTGCCACAACGCCAATGGTTCGTGTTTCATAGATATACATAGGATTGATACATAGGCGTAGGAACAGATTTAAATTTTGGGGTGGAGTTAATGTCGACGAGTATAGTATTTACTCCACCTTTATTTTTTGAAGCTTTAGGGAGTCTAGTACAAACATTGAAAATGGAGAAAGTCATGAAACCTTTATAATTTAGTTGTACTTCATTGCAATACACAAAGTGCAAGTATTGTTCAAGAATCAATACATTTCACAAGACGAACGAATTTAACTAATAGCCTAAGCGATTGATCGTACTATTTGCAAGCTACGAATTCTAGTTCAATGTCAGACTAAGATGTATTCACTCTCTGAAGAGTTAAAAATAGACCTTTGTTGTATACATTAAATCGGTACAAAGAAGTTTGTGAGCTTTACTACACATACAAGGACTTACGTTTTCATGATGTCGCTTATCGTGCTAATTCAAGTGATATCCATAATTCGCATTTGATCTTATCATAAATTTTGCTCGTTTGCGGTCTTTACTAAATCTGACAGTATTGATGTTGTTTTCCTGTTTAAGTCAATTTCTACTTCGTTTTTGAACTTTCTGTAGTCTGTGTGATAGGTAAATAAAATAAAACCCCTATATGCACCTATCACAAGTTCAATATTTGCATAAGATCTAACTTTATTTGTCAAACCTGAGCTCCAGTTCATATCAAATACTGCTATCCGCGTGCAACACTGCATACTCTTTTTTAAGAAGGCATCGATCGCTGCCGTTCTGACAGTAAAACCTAGTCTCGCTCAAAGATTTTATGGTAGATTAAAGTGAGCCACTTCAGCCATTAGTCAACCTAAAGGACAAGAATGAGCTACACAATATAGAATTGGCTCTAGTAACTGCATTCAGATGTCGAGTCATATAGGTATTTGCTTGTTTATGACTGTTCAAGTCAGGAGAAGGTTGCCGCGAATAAGGATGTACACAGTATTTTATCAAAAGTTCCCAAAAACGTGT